>NC_053028.1:471986345-472172845 GCF_003073215.2 Triticum urartu
CTTCCCCTGTTGGTGCAGCCCTACACCTCTTCTTCCTCGTCTCTTGCGATGCTTGGTGAAGCCCTGCTGGAGTACCACACTCCTCCACCACCACCACGCCGTTGTGCTGCTGCTGGATGGAGTCTTCCTCAACCTCTCCCTCTCTCCTTGCTGGATCAAGGCATGGGAGACGTCACTGGGCTATACGTGTGTTGAACGCGGAGATGTCGTCCGTTCGGCACTAGGATCTCCGGTGATTTGGATATTGACGAGTATGACTCCTTCAACCCGTTCTCTTGAATGCTTCCAAATAGCAATCTACAAGGGTATGTAGATGCACTCTCCTTCCCCTTGTTGCTGGTTTCTCCATAGATAGATCTTGGTGACACGTAGGAAAATTTTGAATTTCTGCTACGTTCCCCAACACTTCTGCGCAAAGGAGAAATAAGAATGGTGAAGCTGGGCAGCCTTGCCGAAGACCTCTTGATGGGGTGAAGTAGGGTAGCAGCTCCCCGTTTACTCGAACCGAGAAGCGCACAGAAGTAACACATTTCATAATCAGTCGAACTAATGTGTTGCTAAAGCCAAGTCTGAGAAGAATAGCCTCCAGGTAGTGCCACTCCACGCGGTCATATGCTTTCATCATATCGAGCTTAACCGCGCATGCCGTATTCTTCCCCCTCTTCCTTCTTCGCAAAGTGCGAACACTTTCGAAAGCCACCAAAACATTGTCAGTTATTAAGCGTCCCGGAACAAAGGCACTTTGTTCCTCGCTTATAATTTCGTCCATACAGCCCCGCATACGATTCGCAATTGCTTTGGCAGCTATTTTGTATAAGACCGGACATAATGCAATAGGGCGGTACTGGTGGATCATCTGAGGGTGTCTCTCCCACTTTAGTCGGAACGGGTTCGATGAAAAGGGTCCTTATGAAGGGTAAATAGCAATTGGCATATCACGTTGTGATTTTGCGTAGGTAAGAAACGTTCTTGCTAGAAACCCATAGCAGCCACGTAAAACATGCAAACAACAATTAGAGGACGTCTAACTTGTTTTTGCAGGGTATGCTATGTGATGTGATATGGCCAAAGGATGTGATGAATGATATATGTGATGTATGAGATGATCATGTTCTTGTAATAGGAATCACGACTTGCATGTCGATGAGTATGACAACCGGCAGGAGCCATAGGAGTTGTCTTAATTTATTTATGACCTGCGTGTCAACATAAACGTCATGTAATTACTTTACTTTATTGCTAACCGTTAGCTGTAGTAGTAGAAGTAATAGTTGGCGAGACAACTTCATGAAGACACGATGATGGAGATCATGATGATGGAGATCATGGTGTCATGCCGGTGACGATGATGATCATGGAGCCCCGAAGATGGAGATCAAAAGGAGCAATATGATATTGGCCATATCATGTCACTATTTGATTGCATGTGATGTTTATCATGTTTATACATCTTATTTGCTTAGAACGACGGTAGTAAATAAGATGATCCCTCATTAAAATTTCAAGAAAGTGTTCCCCCTAACTGAGCACCATTGCGAAAGTTCGTCGTTTCGAAGCACCACGTGATGATCGGGTGTGATAGATTATTACGTTCACATACAACGGGTGTAAGCCAGATTTACACACGCGAAACACTTAGGTTGACTTGACGAGCCTAGCATGTACAGACATGGCCTCGGAACACAAGAGACCGAAAGGTCGAGCATGAGTCGTATGGTAGATACGATCAACATGAAGATGTTCACCGATGATGACTAGTCCGTCTCACGTGATGATCGGACACGGCCTAGTTGACTCGGATCATGTAATCACTTAGATGACAAGAGGGATGTCTATCTGAGTGGGAGTTCATAATATGAACTTAATTATCCTGAACATAGTCAAAAGGTCTTCGCAAATTATGTCGTGGCTCGCGCTTTAGTTCTACTGTTTAGATATGTTCCTAGAGAAAATATAGTTGAAAGTTGACAGTAGCAATTATGCAGACAATAGAAAGCTTATGTCCTTAATGCACCGCTCAGTGTGCTGAACCCCAAACGTCGTTTGTGGATGTTACGAACATCGGACATACAGGTTTAGATAACTACATGATAGTTCAGTTAAACGGTTTAGAGTTGAGGCACCAAAGACGTTTTTCGAAACGTCGCGGAACATATGAGATGTTTCGAGGGCTGAAATTGGGATTTCAGGCTCGTGCCCACGTCAGGAAGTATGAGACCTCCGACGATTTTTTCTTAGCCTGCAAACTAAGGGAGAAAAGCTCAATCGTTGAGCTTGTGCTCAGATTGTCTGAGTGCCACAATCACTCGAATCGAGTGGGAGTTGATCTTCCAGAGATAGTGATGTTTCTCCAAAGTCATTGCCACCAAGCTGCTAGAGCTTCGTGATGAACTATAACATATCAAGGATAGATATGATGATCCTTGAAATACTTGCGATGTTTGACACCGCGAAAGTAGAAATCAAGAAGGAGCATCAATTGTTGATGGTTAGTGAAACCACTAGTTTCAAGAAGGGCAAGGGCAAGAAGGGATACTTCATGAAACGGCAAATCAGCTGCTGCTCTAGTGAAGAAACCCAAGGTTGAACCCAAACCCGAGACTAAGTGCTTCTGTAATAAGGGGAACAGCCACTGGAGCAGAATTACCCTAGATACTTGGTAGATGAGAAGGCTGTCGATAGAAGTATATTGGATATACATTATGTTAATGTGTACTTTACTAGTACTCCTAGTAGCACCAGGGTATTAGATACCGGTTCGGTTGCTAAGTGTTAGTAACTCGAAATAAAAGCTACGGAATAAATGGAGACTAGCTAAAGGTGAGATGGCGATATGTGTTGGAAGTATTTCCAAGGTTGATCAAATATCGTACGCTCCCTCTACCATCAAGATTGGTGTTTGCGTTGAGCATAGATATGATTGGATTATGTCTATCGCAATACGGTTATTCATTTAAGGAGAATAATGGTTACTCTGTTTATTTGAATAATACCTTCAATGGTCTTGCACCTAAAATGAATGGTTTATTGAATCTCGATCGTAGTGATACACATGTTCATGCCAAAAGATATAAGATAGTAATGATAGTACCACCTACTTGTGGCACTGCCACGTAAGTCATATCAGTATAAAACGCATGAAGAAGCTCCATGTTGATGGATCTTTGGACTCACTCGTTTTTTGAAAAGTTTGAGACATGCGAACCATGTCTATTGGTGTATATGCATGAAGAAACTCCATGCAAATGGACCGTTTGGACTCACTTGATTTTGAATCACTTGAGACATGCAAATCATACCACATGGGCAAGATGACTGAAAGCCTCGTTTTCAGTAAAATGGAACTAGAAAGCAACTTGTTGGAAGTAATACATTTTGATGTGTGCAGTCCAATGAGTGCTGAGGCGTGTAGTGGATATCGTTATGTTCTTACTTCACAGATGATTTGAGTAGATGTTGAGTATATTTACTTGATGAATCACGAGTCTGAATTATTGAAAGGTTCAAGTAATTCAGGGTGAAGTTGAAAGATCGTCGTGACAAGAGGATAAAATATCTATGATATGATCATAGAGATGAATATCTGAATTACGAGTTTGGCACAGAATTAAGACATTGTGGAAATTGTTTCACAACTAATACAGCCTGGAACACCATAGTGTGATGGTGTGTCCGAACATCATAACTGCACCCTATTGGATATGATGCATACCATGATGTCTCTTATCGAATTACCACGATAGTTTATGGGTTAGGCATTAGAGACAACCACATTCACTTTAAAAGGGGCACCACGTAATTCCGATGAGATGACACCGTATGAACTATGGTTTAGAGAAACCTAAGCTGTCATTTCTTAAAAGTTTGGGGCTGCGACGCTTATGTGAAAAAGTTTCAGGCTGATAAGCTCGAACCCAAAGCGGATAAATGCATCTTCATAGGACACCCAAAACAGTTGGGTATACCTCCTGTCTCAGATCTGAAAGCAATAAGGGATTGTTTCTAGAATCGGGTCCTTTCTCGAGGAAAAGTTTCTCTCGAAAGAATTGAGTGGGAGGATGGTGGAGACTTGATGAGGTTATTGAACCGTCTCTTCAACTAGTGTGTGGCAGGGCACAGGAAGTTGTTCCTGTGGCACCTACACCAATTGAAGTGGAAGCTTATGATAGTGATCATGAAACTTCAGATCAAGTCACTACCAAACCTCGTGGGATGACAAGGATGCATACTACTTCAGAGTGGTACGTAATCCTGTCTTGGAAGTCATGTTGCTAGACAACAATGAACCTACGAGCCATGGAGAAGCGATGGTGGGCCCGGATTCCGATAAATGGCTCGAGGCCATAAAATCCGAGAGAGGATCCATGTATGAAAACAAAGTGTAGACTTTGGAAGAACTCTGATGGTCGTAAGGCTGTTGAGTACAGATGGATTTTAAAAGGAAGACGGACAATGATGGTAAGTATCACCATTAAGAAAGCTCGACTTGTCGTTAAGATTTTTTCGACAAGTTCAAGGAGTTGACTATGATGAGACTTTCTCACTCGTAGCGATGCTAAGAGTCTGTTGGAATTATATTAGCGATACTGCATTATTTATGAAATCTTGCAGATAGGATGTCAAAACATTGTTTCCTCGACGATTTTCTTGAGGAAAGGTTGTATGTGATACAACCGGAAGGTTTTGTCAATCCTGAAAGATGCTAATAAGTATGCAAACTCCAGCAATCCTTCTAAGGACTGGAGTAAGCATCTCGGAGTTGGAATGTATGCTTTGATGAGATGATCAAAGATTTTGGTGTTACAAAGTTTATGAGAAACTTGTATTTCCAAAGAAGTGAGTGGGAGCACTATAGAATTTCTGATGAGTATATGTTGTTACATATTGTTGATCAGAAATGATGTAGAATTTCTGGAAAGCATATAGGGTTATTTGGAAAGTGTTTTTCAATGGAAACCTGGATTAAGCTACTTGAACATTGAGCATCAAGATCTATAAGATAGATCAAAACGCTTAATTGTACTTTCAAATGAGCACATACCTTGACATGATCTTGAAGGTGTTCAAGATGGATCAGTCAAAGAAGGAGTTCTTGCCTGAGTTGTAAGGTATGAAGTTAAGACTTAAAGCTCGACCACGGCAGAAGAAAGAGGAAGGACGAAGGTCGTCCCCTATGCTTTTGTCATAGGCTCCATAAGGTATGCCATGCTGAGTACCGCACCTGATGTGTGCCTTGCCACATATCTGGCAAGAGGGTACAAAGGTAATCTAGGAGTAGATCACCAAATAGCGGTCTAAATTATCCTTAGAGGAATAAGGATATGTTTCTCGGTTATGGAGGTGATAAAGAGTTCGACGTAAAGAGTTACGTCGATGCAAGCTTAACACCTATCCGGATAGCTCTGAGTAGAGATACCGGATACGTATAATGGAGCAACAATTTAGAATAGCTCCAAGTAGAACAGTTATTTGTAATGGCTTAATGGCTCCAAATGTAGCATAGTAGTTGCATCAAGATGACATAGAAATTTGTGAAGTACATACGAATCTGAATGTTGCAGACCCGTTGACTGAAACCTCTCTCACAAGCAAAACATGATCAAGCCCAGAACCTATTGAGTCTTAATCACATGATGATGTGAACTAGTTTAGTGACACTAGTAAACTCTTTGGATGTTGGTCACATGGCGATGTGACCTGTGAGTGTTAATCACATGGCGATGTGAACTAGATTATTGACTCTAGTGCAAGTGGGAGACTGTTGGAAATATGCCCTAGAGGAAATAATAAATTGATTATTATTATATTTCCTTGTTCATGATAATCGTTTATTATCCATGCTAGAATTGTATTGATAGGAAACTCAGATACATGTGTGGATACATAGACAACACCATGTCCCTAGTAAGCCTCTAGTTGACTAGCTCTTTGATCAATAGATGGTTACGGTTTCCTGACCATGGACATTGGATGTCGTTGATAACGGGATCACATCATTGGGAGAATGATGTGATGGACAAGACCCAATCCTAAGCCTAGCACAAAGATCGTGTAGTTCGTATGCTAAAGCTTTTCTAATGTCAAGTATCATTTCCTTAGACCATGAGATTGTGCAACTCCCGGATACCGTAGGAATACTTTGGGTGTGCCAAACGTCACAACGTAACTGGGTGGCTATAAAGGTACACTACAGGTATCTCCGAAAGTGTCTGTTGGGTTGGCACGAATCGAGACTGGGATTTGTCACTCCGTGTAAACAGAGAGGTATCTCTGGGCCCACTCGGTAGGACATCATCATAATGTGCACAATGTGATCAAGGAGTTGATCACGGGATGATGTGTTACGGAACGAGTAAAAGAGACTTGCCGGTAACGAGATTGAACAAGGTATTGGGATACCGACGATCGAATCTCGGGCAAGTACAATACCGATAGACAAAGGGAATTGTATACGGGATTGATCGAATCCTCGACATCGTGGTTCATCCGATAAGATCATCGTGGAACATGTGGGAACCAACATGGGTATCCAGATCCCGCTGTTGGTTATTGACCGGAGAACGTCTCGGTCATGTCTGCATGGTTCCCGAACCCGTAGGGTCTACACACTTAAGGTTCGATGACGCTAGGGTTATAGGGAATAGATATACGTGGTTACCGAATGTTGTTCGGAGTCCCGGATGAGATCCCGGACCTCACGAGGAGTTCCAGAATGGTCTGAGGTAAAGATTTATATATGGGAAGTCCTGTTTTGGTCGCCGGAAAAGTTTCGGGGTTTATCGGTAACATACCAGGACCATCGGGAGGGTCCCGGGGGTCCACCAAGTGGGGCCACCAGCCCCGGAGAGCTGCATGGGCCAAGTGTGGGAGGGGACCAGCCCCAGGTAGGCTGGTGCGCCCCCCCACAAGGGCCCAAGGCGCAAGGGAGTGGGAAGGGGGGCAAACCCTAGGGCAGATGGGCCCTAAGGCCCACCCCAGGTGCGCCTCCCCCTCTCCCCCCCCCCCTTGGCCGCCCCCCTTGGATGGGATCTAGGCTGGCCGCCACCCCTAGGGGTGGAAACCCTAGGTGGGGCACAGCCTCTTCCCTTCCCCTATATATACTTGAGGTTTGGGCTGCCCATCACACATGAATTCTGCCCCTGTTGGTGCAGCCCTACCCCTCTTCATCTCGTCTCTTGCGATGCTTGGCGAAGCCCTGCTGGAGTACCCGCGCTCCTCCACCACCACCACCACGCCGTTGTGCTGCTGCTGGATGGAGTCTTCCTCAACCTCTCCCTCTCTCCTTGCTGGATCAAGGCATGGGAGACGTCACTGGGCTATACGTGTGTTGAACGCGGAGATGTCGTCCGTTCGGCACTAGGATCTCCGGTGATTTGGATATTGACGAGTATGACTCCTTCAACCCGTTCTCTTGAATGCTTCCAAATAGCAATCTACAAGGGTATGTAGATGCACTCTCCTTCCCCTTGTTGCTGGTTTCTCCATAGATAGATCTTGGTGACACGTAGGAAAATTTTGAATTTCTGCTACGTTCCCCAACACTTCTGCGCAAAGGAGAAATAAGAATGGTGAAGCTGGGCAGCCTTGCCGAAGACCTCTTGATGGGGTGAAGTAGGGTAGCAGCTCCCCGTTTACTCGAACCGAGAAGCGCACAGAAGTAACACATTTCATAATCAGTCGAACTAATGTGTTGCTAAAGCCAAGTCTGAGAAGAATAGCCTCCAGGTAGTGCCACTCCACGCGGTCATATGCTTTCATCATATCGAGCTTAACCGCGCATGCCGTATTCTTCCCCCTCTTCCTTCTTCGCAAAGTGCGAACACTTTCGAAAGCCACCAAAACATTGTCAGTTATTAAGCGTCCCACTTTGTTCCTCGCTTATAATTTCGTCCATACAGCCCCGCATATGATTCGCAATTGCTTTGGCAGCTATTTTGTATAAGACGGGACATAATGCAATAGGGCGGTACTGGTGGATCATCTGAGGGTGTCTCACCTTTGGGATAAGAGTTATGTAAGTATCGTTTAGTCCCACTGGTAGATCGCCTCCATTAAGAAACCCAAGCACCGCTGCTGTGACATCATCTTTCAGAAGTTGCCAATGGCGTTGGAAGAAACCCACGGTGTATCCATCTACCCCAGGGCCTTTAGAAGGAGCCATCTGAAATAAAGCCTCTTGTACCTCTCGTGGTTCATAGGGTCTGTCAAGATGCAGGTTCATCTCCGGTGTCACCTTTACAGGGACATAATCCAACAACTCACTCATATCAAATACCCCTTGTGATGTATATAGATTTTGATAGAATGATTGTATCTCCGCTTTATCCTCATTCGCGTCAGCACAAACCGAGCCGTCAGCTCTTCTTAGACCGATGATTTTATTCAAGCGCTGACGTTGTTTGGCTTGTGCTTGGAAGTAGCCAGTGTTGCGATCTCCCTCTCGGAGCCAACTGACACGTGACCGCTGCCGAAGCCATATTTCTTCTAGTTTGAGAGCCTCCCGGAGCTTAGCCGCGGTCCTTTTCTCTTCGTATGATGGCCCTCGTCCAATGGACTGTCTCCGCAGCTTATCTAGCTTTTTCTGTAGCTGCCGGACTGATCGTGAAAGACATCCAAATTCTCTCGTTCCCCACGGCTCAAGTGTTCGCTGGAGCGCACCCAGCGATTCAACTATCCCCTGCAGACCAGGAGAACGAGTCTGCTGCAACCAAGTTTCTGTGACCAAATTCTCATAGTCCATATGAGTTTGCCAAACGTTCTCGTAGCGGAACTGTTTCGATCGCCGCCCCCTGGTCATGTGGTTTATCTCTGATCTCTGCGATGACAAAACAGTGGTCCGACTCCACCGCACTGACATGCCGTACTCGGATGAACTCATAATGCTGACGAAAAGCCTCGTTTGCAAAAGCACGATCAAGTCTGGCCTTTACATTAGCATCTCCATCCTGCCTATTATCCCAAGTATAGGGCAGTCCCGTCCACCCTAGATCTTGGAAACCAACCTCGTCAACAGCCTCTCTGAAAGCTCGCATTTGCCATTCCGGTCGCGTCGAACGGCTAAAGTGCTCATCACCATACAGAGTCTCGTTAAAGTCACCCATGCATAACCACGCAACATGCGGCTGTGCATACAAGGTTCTCATGAAGCGCCAACTATGGTGTCTATTCTCAGCTCTAGGTGCTCCATAGAAACCCGTGAATCGCCACTCGATCGAGCTTTGATCCTTCATCCGCACCAATGTATCAATATGGCTGGAACTGTAATTTTTTCAACTGAACATCATATTCCTTGGACCAGAAAAGACCTATGCCCCCACTTAGTCCTTCACTGTCCACTGCAAAACATCCCGCGAAACCTAACTGGTAATGCAAATCCTCAACTCTTTTCGCCCTGATCTTAGTCTCCATTACAAACAGCAGGGCAGGAACTTCTTGCTTCACAATACTGTGAAGCTCACGAACTGCCTCGGGGTTCCCAAGCCCCTGGCAGTTCCAACTCATACAATTCATTGCGGTCGGCAGGGCTGCTGCGCAGCCTCTGCCGAATTTTCAAGTGTAGGTTTCTTTTTCTTCGGTTCCCTCACAACCCCTTCCTCTTCTTCAAGAGAAGTTTGTGTAACATCCTCCATTACCTGAGCAGATGTATTTTCTGGGTGAGCTGAGTTGTTGCCGTCGGTAAGGAGTAGCTGGCGACTAACAACTGGCCGGTACACTTGTTTTGGCGCCTCCTTCTCTTATTTTGTGATCTGTTCCTGACTGGAGAGTTCACCTCCGCTTGTTCCTTGCTAGCATTAGTTGAATTCCGAGACCCCCTCTGGCTATTTGTGTATGCATGCTGTTCTTTCGATGTGCCATCGCCAGAAGTAGCCTTTCTTTTATCTTCTGGTGCCCTTAACCAAGGTCCAAACTGCAGCTCTCCTTTCTCATCCCTAGGGCCAGGATTGGGACAATAGAGGTCTGAATGACCTAGACGTCCATAGGAGAAGCAAAAGTGTGGCACTTGCTCATATTGTATGTCATATAGATCAGTTTTGCCCCTCTTTGCCGATTCAATCAAGATCCATCGCCTTATTGGTTTCTTGACATCTATGGAGACTCTCGCACGCAAATATCCACCCACATGATCAAACTCTATAGAGTTGGCTGCCTTATCAATTTGCTGCGCAATCAACTTTCCCCAAGCCTCGTTCCGCAGGTTGTACGGAAGATTTGGAACCCTAGCCCATAAGCTGAGCCGATCAAACTAAACCTCGTCAGGTCTCATACAGTCCTCAAAATCAGCCAAGATGACAGCGTTTTTGCTGATATGCCAAGGTGAGCCTTCCCAAATCCGTTCGCGATCGCACTGGGATTCAAATTCTGCCACAAAGGTGTTCTCTCCCATCGATCGAAACTGGAGTCCCCTAGGGTTTCCCCATGCCGGCCGAAGTGCGTTGGTTATGGTTTGGATGTGGAGGAGGTTCCGATGCAAAACCCTACCCGCCAATAGCCACTTCTTCAGTTTGCCCTCTTCTCTATCATCGATGACAAGTGGTGTCGCTTCCTCATCGGTGATCCCTAGTTTCCCGAGCTTCTCTTCGAGTAGGGCCTTGGCCGTCCGTGGGGAGACCGGGTCCGCTGCCCGATGATCGCCGCTGGCTGATACAGACATCTTTCCGCGGAATCCAGGGACGCCCTGCCGTGCAGATCCGGCGTGCGTCGGCAAGTTTCGCTCGAAACCCTAATCGCCAGAGGTATTAGGTCTTGCGGGGACCTAGGCAGTTACGGTTGGGTGGCGGCTGCGTTTCGCCTTGCATGCTTCTACGTAGTCGTGTTGACGTGTTCACGTACATGACAAAAGTTCAAAACGAACAGAATGGTAAAACATGACAACTTACACCAAATGGGTAATCCCGATGAAAAACTGTTGAACGGTGTAATCCGCGTAAAAAATTGCAAAAAAATTACTCTACAAACAGATGATGTAAATCTGCGAAATTCTTAACTTCAAATGCGTGA
Organism: Triticum urartu; assembly: GCF_003073215.2. Taxonomy (NCBI): domain Eukaryota; kingdom Viridiplantae; phylum Streptophyta; class Magnoliopsida; order Poales; family Poaceae; genus Triticum; species Triticum urartu. The sequence goes on from NC_053028.1 coordinate 471,997,344, forward strand.
GTATCAACATATTCTAGCTACCAAATAACGAACCACGAGTCTCTATCACTGCATTTTCCCTGTTAACATAAAGCTTTTCTCCCTCTTCGACCTAAAACCTTCCGTGACAACAATACTAGTCTAGTGGAGATAATGGAAGACTTGGCTGGAGCTCCGTGTCCCGGGATCCGAACACTGAGGCGATGGTGCAGCTGACATTGTGCTTGTGCCGGAGCGATGGGACTCCTCGACCTGCCAACGCGCCGTGTAGTTGCTTCCCAGAGTGAAGTTGTTGCCGACGCCCATGGCCATGGGGTACCCGTATCCAGTTGGCAGTGTCTTCATGTAGTCCCCGCCGGCGACGACCTGGGCGGAGTACTCAGGCGCCGGAGTACAGTCGGCGAAGGCAGGGTAGTTCCCAAGTGGCAGGACTGCATCGCGCAACTCGCCGGTGTGCCACATGGTCAGATCAGTCCAGTCGTAACCAGCATTGCCGGAGCCTAGCGCGAGCGTCTCGTCGACGGCGCCCGAGTAGTTGCCGCCGCCGATGCACTGGAAGCCGCACCCTGGTTGCATCTGGAAGCGATCTTCCCCGAGTAGGCCGTCGTTGTTCCCGCCGTGCCACGGCACCATCTGCAACTCGAAGCCGGCGGCGTCCATGTCCAGGTCCACGGGGTTGCTTCCGGTGCACGGCACGCCGCCACCTTGCGCGAGCTGCTGCGGCATGACGGCGTCGTCAGAAGCATCCGGCGCGATCTGCTCGTCGATCCGGCCGTGGCCGCCGTCGGCGGGTACGCCCAGAGCCTCCATCCTGTCTCCCGCGGCCCGCAGCGCGGCGTCGATCGCCTCGAGCAGCTCCCGCGCCTGGTCCAGCGTCACGTCGTTGAGCGCCGGGTCCCAGTCCGCGAGCGCGGCGGGGCAGCCGTGGCGCACCCTGGCGAGCTTGGCCCGCTCCTTGCCCAGCTCCGCCTCAAGGTAGCCCCGGTGCGTGTGCTGCGCGCGGGCCTCCGGCGGGACGGCGCGGCGGTACCTCTCGAGGACGCCCTCCTCCGACTCCCACACGAGCGGCGGGGCCCCGGCGCCGGCGGCGAGGCAGACGAGCGCGACCGGGACGGCGCACAGCGTGGCGAGCTCCCTGGCCTTGTTCTGGAGCCCCTTGGTCCTCCTGCCGCACGTGGCGGCGCGCCCGCGCGCGCTCTCGACGAGCCTCATCTCGACCTTGGCGCGCGTCATGGCTGTGGCTGGCTGGGTGGCGGTGCGTACTGCGTACGATGCTATTGCTACGAGCTTCTTCCTCTGCTCCTCCGATCTGATCCGATCCCGTTGGCTCGTTGCAGCTCTCCGGCGAGGCGCCTGGTGTATATGTAGATGGAAAAAAGGCAGGTTTCTGTGCGCCGGAGCCGGACGTGGACTCGTCCGCCTCCCCCACGCGGTGGCCCCTAGAGTGCTAGGCAGTAGGCACTAGGCCTATTATTAAGCCCCGTAATCTTGCATTAGCTCTAAACAAATGACGATGTAGCCTGCAGGCTGCTCGCCGTAATCTGCCATTAGTCGCGGAAAGTTTCACTTGAATCCCACGTCAGCCGCGGATTAAAGGGTTGGGCCGTGATTAACCAAAAAAATGGAAGGTGACGCTTGCTTGGGTAGCAAACCGTTTCGATCCCGGTGGCGGTGGGCTTCCGATTAAAGGAAGGTGATGCTCAGCTTGGGTAGCAAACCGTTCCGATCCCTGTGGGCTTCCGATTAAAGGAAGGTGAATCCGGCTTCTACTTGGCACAATTAACGCGACATCTTTGAGATTGGTTTCCGTTCAGTACGGCCATGACCGGTGCTCGTGTATCAGGGTCACCTAGCCTGAAGAACTAACTTAGCAGGAGATCCAGACAATTCTTCTGTTTGTGGGATGTTGAGAGGAATTTAGGGTGAATTTCAGATACGGACAGCATCTTCGTGATGTATCTTGGGCATATAAAATGTTGTTTTACATTGCAAGAAAATGCATTTGTTGCTACAATATTTATGCTCTAAGAGCATCTTCAACAGGTGCGCTACCACGCGACGCGCTAAATAAGTTTACAGCGCCGGAAATAGCAACCTTTTGCGCGCCCCAAGCGCTGGCTCCAGCGGCCGGTGCAAAAAATTATGCGCACACACTGCTCGAGCAAAAGCACTAAAATACAACGCGCGATACACACACGTACCGAAAAACAACATAGTTCAACATAGATAGTTCATAGCATAGGTAGATAAAAAAAGATACATAGATAGCTCAACAAGATAGTTAAAACATAGATAGCTTAGCATAGGTAGTGATCAAATCTGGCAACATAGCTCGTGTGTGGCTGGACCCTATTGGTTCCCACCCTCCTCTTTGTGATCTATATGCAGATCTTTTTAGTGTTGCTAACTCTCTGAATGATACTATAGCCCATTTTAAATCCTGGGCTGGTGGGGGCATGTTCAGACGCAGGCTGAATGCGGATCTAACCCGCCAGCTAGAGGGGGTGCAGGGGGCTGTTGATAACATTATAAATTCTGATGAGGGCGACGGCGTTGAATGGAGTTTTGGTCCCAAAGGAAGATTCACTACCAAGTCAGTTTACTCTTATCTGGAAAAAGATCTTGCTGGTTGTGACTATAGGTGGATTTGGAGGGCCAAGTTACCTGTCAAAATACAAATTTTCCTATGGCAACTGTTCCAGGACGCTGTTCTCATTGGGGATGTGATGAAACGTCGAAACTGGGCTGGCAACCCTTGTTGCTCATTCTGCAAATGCAGGGAGACTTACCTGCATCTATTTTTTCTATGCCCCGTCGCTAGGGTCGCCTGGCGCACAGTTGGTGCAGTGCTGGGTACTGATTTGTGCCCCAACAACCTATGTCAGTTTTACTCTTGGTGTTATGCTTTTCTTCCCCATGGAGAGAAACACTTTACTGTGGAGCTTGCGGCCATCTGCTGGGCCATTTGGAACCGCAGGAATCAAGCTACATTTGAATTCAAGAAACTGTCATCTCCTTTTAAGATTGTTTTCAATGCTTGTGCGCATATTTCCTACTGGGCAGGTTTATTGAAAGGCGAAGAACGAACGGAGCTGGAGCAGGGCGCAGCACTTCTGAGGATGAACGCTAAGAAGATGATGAGCCTTTGTGCGTCTGCATACACGGGGACCACCCAGGGATGACTCTTGGCAGCAGACCCCTCCTTTTGAAGCTCATTTTCTTGAAGCTGGTCGCGATTGGTGTTAGGCTCTTCGTTATGTTATCCTTGTCTTCCTAGTACTGGTATCTGTTTCTGCCTCTCCGTAGGCTGTGGTGTGGGTTGTGAGACATTTGTTACTTTTGCGGTGAGTTGCTAGTGCTCCAGGGTTTTCGCCCCGTGGTGGTCGTTTCGATTGCGAGCGACTACAGCGGGTTTCCCTGGAGTGCTAGAGCTCGCTTTTTCCCTTTCCCTGTTTGTCTTTCCTTGGAACTCGGTTGTATTTCTGTTATTTCGATAATGGAAAGGGGATTAGCCTGGCTCTAAAAAAAAGCTAAGCATGAGATCCAGACAATTCTTCTTTTTTCGCGAAATAGACAATTCTTCTCTTTGTGGGTGGGATGATGAGAGGAATTTAGGGTGAATTTCAGATACGCGCAGCGTCTTTGTGATGTATCTTGGGCATATAAAAAGTTGTTTTACATCGCAAGAACATGCATTTTATGATTCCTGCAACATTTCTGCTCTAAGAGCATCTCCAACACGCGCGCAACCGCGCGGCGCGCTAAATAAGTTTACAGCACCGGAAATAGCAACTTTTTACTCGCCGCAGAGCGTTGGCTCCAGCGGCCGGTGCAAAAATTATACACACGCACCGCTCGAGCAAAAGCAGTAAAATACAGCACGTGATACACATGCGTACGCAAAAACAAGATAGTTCAACATAGATAGTTCATAGCATAGGTAGATAAAAAAACCATACATAGATAGTTCAACAAGATAGTTAAAACATACTCCCTCCGTCCGGAAATACTTGTCATTGAAATGGATGTATCTAGATGTATTTTAGTTCTAGATACATCCATTTTCATCTATTTTGATGATAACTATTTCCGGACGGAGGGAGTAGATAGTTAGCATAGTTCAACTACTCATCGTCCTCCTCCTACTACTACTCCGACTCCGACTCCGACTCGGTGATGCCCTCCTCCACGTCGTAATGAAGACGTTAATATACCGGTCATCGTTGGAGTCCCGGGTCGACGCTTCTCCAAGCTCGATGTTGAAGAGCGCGGCCGCCTTCCGCGTACGCCTGTCCTCACGATAGGTGGCTCGCTCCGCGCTCTTCGCCCTCCTTTGCGCGTAGAATTCACGCTCGTTGACGACGTCATCCGGGAAGCGTTGGCGCCACACCGCCATGGCCTCCTCGTTCATCTCAGTGATGCCGAGGCGGCGCTCCGGCCTCCGGTTGTCGCGATGGTCCTCGTCGGTGACAAGCCGCGGGGGAGGCGCGAGCTCCTGCGCCCGCTCCCGCGTCGTCATCTCGGGAAAGTTCATCTCCCTATGAGGCCGTCGGAGGCGCCACACCACCGCGTCATATGCGCGGGCGGCCTCGTGGGCGGTGTCGAAAGTGCCGAGGCCAAGGCGCATCTTGCCGGACTGTATCTCGATGGATAAGGCGCCAGAGGGGCGCACGCGGACGCCGCGGTTACCCAAACTTCCCTGGCGGCGTAGCGGCGGCGAGGCGAGAAAGAGAGGGAAGAGAGCGGCAGAGGGCGTATGGCAAGGCACAGAGCGGTGGGAGGGCGTGTGCAGGGCGCTGGATTTATAAAGCGCGCCGGACGCCGTGCGCCAAAACTAGCGCGCACCCGGCCACTTTTTCGCGTGCGCGCGTGATCTTTTCCCGTGCGCCTGAATATCCCGCGCTCGATGGAGTGCGCAAAACCGCTCCGCGTGCGCTAAAACCCACGTGTATCGCGTGCACGCGTTTTTTACAGCTACTGTTGGAGATGCTCTAACAAGTGATACAAAATAGGGCACCATCTTGCTTCGACGGATACCCTATATTAGGCATGACAATTGCATACATATTGTATCAAACTCATCTCAAATAAATCACAAACACTATAAACATAAATTGCTCATCACATCTCACACAAATTGTTCGTCAATCCATAACATCAAATTGTTCATCACACATCACACAAATTATTCAACGCACAGGAAGATGAAACTCGGGATGTTGTTCCCCATGCCACTTCCACCACTCATCCATGATATCCTTTTGAAAATCTCCTTGCGCATCGGCTTCTCGAATCTCTAGGGCACGCCTCGACAAAACCTCGGTCTTCCCTTCTACGCGGCTGCCCGAGTTCCCCCATGAACTCATATAAGGTGTAATCCTAATTTTTGTCATGCTCACTCTCAATGATCATGTTGCATGATCACGCACATCGTTGTGATGTACCAAATGATCTCTTGATCCCAAAACCTAGCCGATCCTCACACAATAGCAAAATGGGTTTGCAAAATCTCAAAAGCCCTCTCCACATCTTTCCTAATGGCCTTGAGCATTATGAAAGTAGAGTTCATTCGTACCTTGGGGACTTAAAATTGGCTTCCCAAAAGAAGGCCACTTTGGATATGTCCCATCCGCAAGGTAGTAGCCTTTTTTGTAGGCGCAACCATTTTCTTGGAACTTCACCAGTGGTGGTTCTTCATTAGCCAACTTGGCAAAGAGAGGTGACCGCTGGACCACATTGATGTCATTGCAAGAACCAGGCATCCCAAATTAAGAATGCAAAATTCATGTCTCCTTATTGGCCACGGCCTCAAGAATGATGGTGGCGTCCTTGGGTCCTTTGAATTGTCCATGCCAATTTGCAGGACAGTTCTTCCACTTCCAATACATGCAATCGATGGAGCCAAGCATACCTGGAAATCTACGAGCTGTGTTCATCTCCAAAAGCCATGCCATGTCCTAAGCATTGGAGGCTCTCAAATACTCTGGCCCGAACAGCTCAAACCACCGCCTACAAATTGCTTTGCATAAAAGATTGAGGTGCTCTCTCCCACTTCCAAGTTATCATCAATGAAATTAGACGAACCATCATATGCCATCACGTGCAATGCGGCTGTCACCTTCTGGATGGTGCTATGTCCAAGCTTGCCAGTGCAATTCATCTTCTCCTAGTACCGATCATGTTACTTCATACAATTGGCAATGTGATGGAGTAAATCTAAAGACACCCTAAACCGGCGGCGAAAAGATTGCTCTAAATACGTTGGAGCCTCTTGCCTATCCTCCGAATTACCTCACGTCCGTAAACGAAACTACCATGCGTCGGCCTCTTGTTCTTGTGCATCACCAAGACCAAAGCAACGACATCCTCTTCGGTCATGTTATATTTCTCTTCGGACGAGGAATCATCCCACGAAGAACACGAATCACATGAACTCATCTACAATGTAATAGTTTGAATTACCATCTACTCATTTGTTCACAACGAAAATGAAAGAAAACAAAAAATTACCTTGCACACAATTCGTCAAAACATCTAGAGTGCGAGGAGGAACACACCGGCTGGCTGCGCGTGGAAACTATGTGGTAGCCGTGTCGGGACGAATCGGCTACGTGGACGTTGGGAAGGGACTCATAGCTGCCACCAAGTGAAGGTCTTGAAAAAAATGTCGTCGTCGCACCATCCACGACGACCGATGCAGCAAAGCAGTGTGCGGCTCAGTGGCGACGTTGCGAGGTAGTAGCAGCCGCACGACAACTACCAGTCCGTGTCGACGACCTATTGCATGCCGATGAGCTCCATTACAGTTGGCTGAGGGCAACTCGCGACCAAAATCCTCCGGATGGCGGCGTGGAGGAGGAGCTTAAATCGGGTAGCCAAAAGGGCACCTGCGGTTGTCCAGAGCGGTGGGATAGGTCAGAGGAGAAGCGGCGTGGTTGGGGCCAGGAGGAGGAACAACGGCGGTGTCGGCGACGAGGGTGGCAGCCAAAATCGTGTGGCGGCCCGACGGAGGCAGAGGCGGGTGGCTGCACGCAAAAGTTTTCTACCTGTTGGTTACACGCGTGGGTTGATTTTTGTGTTTGGGTAGCCATGTACATGACTAAGAGCATCTCAGCCGCGTCACCAACAGGCCCCCTAGGGCAACTTTTTTAGCGCCAGCACCGAAAAAGGCCCCAGACGCACCCCAAGACGCCGAAATTTGCTGGCTCAGCCTGTTTTTGGGCCCGGCGATCGCAGGCCGAACCCAGCGCACTGGGGGGCGCTCGAGGGCTATGGCAAAAGGGGAAAACATGCCTGGACCACACAGTCAGGCGAAAAGTCAAGGCAATCGTCCTAATTCGCCCCCACCCCCGCGCGCTCGGCCACCACCGTGCCGATCCCGGCGCCGCCCATCGCCCAACACCGCTAGATAGGCCATTCCCCGCCGGAAAAGAGAGAAGGTTTCGCCGCAGCAACCTCTCCACCACCATCTGGGCGAGTTTTCCGGCGCTCCGGCCGCGAAGGGTGGTACACCGGTAGTTGTGCGCCCACCACGGCCACCAGGTGTTCATCGATTTGTATCTGCTCGGTGATGGACTCGAACAACGAGGAGGTGCTCGCGGCGCTGCTGGAGGAGGAAGCCGATGTCGGCCTGCTCGCGAGCAATGAAAAGCCACGACGAGGTGGCTCGGCGCCAGGGCGGCTGAAAGCAAAGAACCGACATCGTCTGGAAGGCTATTGCATTCTCTACTCCGACTACTTCGCCGACGCTCCACTGCACGGTGACAAAGTGTTTTGGCGCCGTTATCGGATGTGCCGAGAGCTTTTCCTCTAGATTGTGAATTCCATCCGGGAGTTCGGCAGCTACTTCAAGTGCAAGAGGGATTGCACCAACAAACTTGGATTCACCTCAATCTAGAAGTGCACGACAACTATGAGGATCCTTGCATACGGAGCTCCCGGTGATTCACTCGACGACTATGGGCGCATGGCCGAGTCCACGACCATTGAGTGTTTCTACAAGTTCTGCAGGGCAGTGGTGAAGGAAATATGCCCTAGAGGCAATAATAAAGTTGTTATTTATATTTCCTTATATCGTGATAAATGTTTATTATTCATGCTAGAATTGTATTAACCGGAAACTTAGTACATGTGTGAATACATAGACAAACAAAGTGTCACTAGTATGCCTCTACTTGACTAGCCGTTAATCAAAGATGGTTATGTTTCCTAGCCATGGACAAAGAGTTGTCATTTGATGAACGGGATCACATCATTATAGAATGATGTGATTGACTTGACCCATCCGTTAGCTTAGCACTTTGATTATTTAGTTTACTGCTATTGCTTTCTCCATAACTTATACATGTTCCTATGACTATGAGATTATGCAACTCCCGAATATCGGAGGAACACTTAGTGTGCTATCAAACATCACAACGTAACTGGTGACTATAAATATGCTCTACAGGTGTCTCCAATGGTGTTTGTTGAGTTGGCATAGATCGAGATTAGAATTTGTCACTCCGTTGTCGGAGAGATATCTCTGGGCCCTCTCGGTAATGCACATCACTATAAGCCTTGCAAGAAATGTGACTAATGAGTTAGTTACGGGATGTTGCATTACGGAACGAGTAAAGAGACTTGCCGGTAACGAGATTGAACTAGGTATTGAGATACCGACGATCGAATCTCGGGCAAGTAACATACCGATGACAAAGGGAACAACGTATGTTGTTATGCGGATTGACCGATAAAGATCTTCGTAGAATATGTACCAATATGTGTATCCAGGTTCCGCTATTGGTTATTGACCGGAGATGAGTCTCGGTCATGTCTACATAGTTCTCGAAACCCCGTAGGGTCCGCACGCTTAACGTTCGGTGACGATCGGTATTATGAGTTTATGGTTTTTGATGTACCGAAGGTAGTTCGGGGTCCCGGATATGATCACGGACATGATGAGGAGTCTCGGAATGGTCGAGACATAAAGATCGATATATTGGAAGGCTATGTTTGGACATCGGAATGATTCCGGGTGAGTTCGGGCATTTACCGGAGTACCGGGGGGGTTACCGGAACCCCTCGGTGAGTATATGGGCCTTAATGGGCCTTAGTGGGAGAGAAGAGAAGGCAGCCTAGGAGGGGGCGCCCCCCCAATCCCAATCCGAATTGGGTGAGGGGGCTGGCCCCCCTTTCCTTTCTCCTTCTCCCTCTTCCTTCTATTCCTAGTGGGACTAGGAAAGGGGGAGTCCTACTCCTACTAGGAGGAGGACTCCTCCCCCCTTGGCGCGCCTAAAGAGGGCTGGCCGGCCTCCCCCTCCCTCCTTTATATACGTGGGGAGGGGGAACCCTAGAACACACAAGTTGATTGTTTAGCCGTGTGCGGTGCCTGTTGGGGAACGTAGTAATTTCAAAAAAAATCCTACGCACACGCAAGATCATGGTGATGCATAGCAACGAGAGGGGAGAGTGTTGTCTACGTACCCTCGTAGACCATTCGCGGAAGCGTTATATCAACGTGGTTGATGTAGTCGTCTGTTTTCACGTCCGACCGATCCAAGTACCGAAAGCACGGCACCTCTGAGTTCTGCACACGTTCGGCTCGGTGACGTCCTCGCCTTCTCGATCCAACAAGAGGGGCGAAGTAGTAGATGAGTTTCGGCAGCACGACGGCGTGGTGACGGTGTTGGTGAAGAACAATCTCCGCAGGGCTTCGCCTAAGCACTACGAAAACTATGACGGAGGATAAAGTACAGGGGACGGGGTTGCCGGCACATGGCTTGGTGTTTCTTGATGTGTTTTTGGTGCTAGCCCTACCCCTCTATTTATATGTTGAGCTCTGGGGTCGAAACTTGGAGTAAAAGCCTCCTCAAAGTCGGTTTCACCCGAAAGGCAAGAGTCCTTCTCGGACTCCAGGGCTAGACGCCAGGGTTCCCGGCGTCTACCCCCTAGACGCCAGGGTTCCTGGCGTCTAGCCTCTCGTCTCCGCAAAACTTCCTTTTGCACTTTCCAAAAGCCTCGTGGGCTTTCCCCTTTGGCCCAGATAAAGTGTTCTCGTGCCCAAACATTTCGGGAAACATCCGGAACCCCTTCCGGTGAATTCCGGAACCCTTCCGGAGATCAAACACTACTATCCCATATATCAAACTTTGTCTCCGGACCATTCTGGAGTTCCTCGTCATGTCCGTGATCTCATCCCGGACTCCGAACAACATTCGGTCATCAACATACATAACTCATATAGTACTATATCGTCAACGAACGTTAAGCGTGCGGACCCTACGGGTTCGAGAACTATGTAGACATGACCGAGACACCTCTCTGGTCAATAACCAATAGCGGGACCTGGATGCCCATATTGGCTCCTACATATTCTACGAAGATCTTCATCGGTCAGACCGCATAACAACATACGTTGTTCCCTTTGTCATCGGTATGTTACTTGCCCGAGATTCGATCGTCGGTATCTCAATACCTAGTTCAATCTCATTACCGGCAAGTCTCTTTACTCATTCCGTAATACATCATCCCGCAACTAACTCATTAGTTGCAATGCTTGCAAGGCTTATAGTGATGTGCATTACCGAGTGGGCCCAGAGATACCTCTCCGACAATCGGAGTGACAAATCCTAATCTCGAAATACGCCAACCCAACAAGTACCTTTGGAGACACTTGTAGAGCACCTTTATAATCACCCAGTTATGTTGTGACGTTTGGTGGCACACAAAGTGTTCCTCCAGTAAACGGGAGTTGCATAATCTCATAGTCATAGGAACATGTATAAGTCATGAAGAAAGCAATAGCAACAAACTAAACGATCAAGTGCTAAGCTAACGGAATGGGTCAAGTCAATCACATCATTCTCCTAATTATGTGATCCTGTTAATCAAATGACAACTCATGTCTATGGTTAGGAAACATAACCATCTTTGATCAACGAGCTAGTCAAATAGAGGCATACTAGTGACATCTGTTTGTCTATGTATTCACACATGTATTATGTTTTCGATTAATACAATTCTAGCATGAATAATAAACATTTATCATGATATAAGGGAAATAAATAATAACTTTCTTATTGCCTCTAGGGCATATTTCCTTCAGTCTCCCACTTGCACTAGAGTCAATAATCTAGTATTCTAGTTCACATCGCCATGTGATTTAACATCAATAGTTCACATCACCATGTGAGTAACACCCATAGTTCACATCGACATGTGACCAACACCCAAAGGGTTTACTAGAGTCAATAATCTAGTTCACATCACTATGTGATTAACACCCAAAGAGTACTGAGGTGTGATCATGTTTTTCCTGTGAGAGAAGTTTAGTCAACGGGTCTGCCACATTCAGATCCGTAAGTATTTTGCAAATTTCTATGTCAACAATGCTCTGCATGGAGCTACTCTAGCTAATTGCTCCCACTTTCAATATGTATCCAGATTGAGACTTAGAGTCATCTGGATCAGTGTCAAAACTTGCATCGACGTAACCCTTTACGACGAACCTTTTGTCACCTCCATAATCGAGAAACATATCCTTATTCCACTAAGGATAATTTTGACCAATGTCCAGTGATCTACTCCTAGATCACTATTGTACTCCCTTGCCAAACTCAGGGCAGGGTATACAATAGGTCTGGTACACAGCATGGCATACTTTATAGAACCTATGGCTGAGGCATAGGGAATGACTTTCATTCTCTCTCTATCTTCTGTCGTGGTCGGGTTTTGAGTCTTACTCAACTTCACACCTTTGTAACACAGGCAAGAACTCCTTCTTTGACTGTTCCATTTTGAACTACTTCAAAATCTTGTCAAGGTATGTACTCATTGAAAAACTTATCAAGCGTCTTGATCTATCTCTATAGATCTTGATGCTCAATATGTAAGCAGCTTCACTGAGGTCTTTCTTTGAAAAAATCCTTTCAAACATTCCTTTATGCTTTGCAGAATAATTCTACATTATCTCCGATCAACAATATGTCTTTCACATATACTTATCAGAAATGCTGTAGTGCTCCCACTCACTTTCTTGTAAATACAGGCTTCACCGCAAGTCTGTATAAAACTATATGCTTTGATCAACTTATCAAAGCGTATATTCCAACTCCGAGATGCTTGCACCAGTCCATAGATGGATCACTGGAGCTTGCATATTTTGTTAGTACCTTTAGGATTGACAAAACCTTCTGGTTGCATCATATACAACTCTTCTTTAATAAATTCATTAAGGAATGCAGTTTTGTTTATCCATTTGCCAGATTTCATAAAATGCGGCAATTGCTAACATGATTCGGACAGACTTAAGCATAGATACGAGTGAGAAACTCTCATCGTAGTCAACACCTTGAACTTGTCGAAAACCTTTTTGCGACAATTCTAGATTTGTAGATAGTAACACTACTATCAGCGTACATCTTCCTCTTGAAGATCCATTTAATCTCAATGGCTCGTCGATCATTGGGCAAGTCAATCAAAGTCCATACATTGTTCTCATACATGGATCTCATCTCAGATTTCATGGCCTCAAGCCATTTCGCGGGATCTAGGCTCATCATCGCTTCCTCATAGTTCATAGGCTCGTCATGGTCAAGTAACATGACCTCTAGAACAGGATTACCATACCACTCTGGTGCGAATCTCACTCTGGTTTACCTACGAGGTTCCGTAGTAACTTGATCTGAAGTTACATGATCATCATCATTAGCTTCCTCACTAATTGGTGTAGTAGTCACATGAACAGATTTCTGTGATGAACTACTTTCCAATAAGGGAGCAGTATAGTTACCTCATCAAGTTCTACTTTCCTCCCACTCACTTCTTTCGAGAAAAACTCCTTTTCTAGAAAGGATCCATTCAAAGCAACGAATATATTGCCTTCAGATCTGTGATAGAAGGTGTACCCAACATTTTCTTTTGGGTATCCTATGAAGACGCACTTCTCTGATTTGGGTTAGAGCTTATCAGGTTGAAACTTTTTCACATAAGCATTGCAACCTCAAACTTTAAGAAACGACAGCTTAGGATTCTCATATGGTGTCGTCTCAACGGATTTAGATGGTGCCCTATTTAACGTGAATGCAGCTGTCTCTAATGCATAACCCCAAAATGATAGTGGTAGATCGGTAAGAGACATCATAGATCGCACCATATCTAATAAAGTACGGTTATGACGTTCGGACACACCATTACACTGTGGTGTTCTAGGTGGCGTGAGTAGTGAAACTATTTCACATTGTTTTAACTGAAGGCCAAACTCTTAACTCAAATATTTTACCTCTGCAATCATATCGTAGAAACTTTTATTTTCTTGTTACGATGATTCTCCACTTCACTCTGAAATTCTTTAAACTTTTCAAATGTTTCAGACTTGTGTTTCATTAAGTAGATATACCCATATCCTTTCAAATCATCTGTGAAGGTCAAAAAATAACGATACTTGTCGTGAGCCTTAACACTCATCGGACCGCATACATCAGTATGTATTATTTCCAATAAGTCAGTTGCTCGCTCCATTGTTCTGGAGAACGGAGTCTTAGTCATCTTGCCCATGAGGCATGGTTCGCAAGCATCAACTGATTCATAATCAAGTGATTCCAAAAGCCCATCAGCATGGATTTTCTTCATGCGCTTTACACCAATATGACCTAAACGACATTGCCACAAATAAGTTGCACTATCATTATTAACTTTGCATCTTTTGGCTTCAATATTATGAATATGTGTATCACTATGATCGAGATCCAACAAACCATTTTCATTGGGTGTATGACCATAGAAGGTTTTATTCATGTAAACAGAACAACAATTATTCTCTAGTTTACATGAATAACCGTATTGCAATAAACATGATCCAATCATATTCATGCTCAACGCAAACACTAAATAACATTTATTTTAGGTTCAACACTAATCCCGAAAGTATAGGGAGTGTGCGATGATGATCATATCAATCTTGGAACCACTTCCAATACACATCGTCACTTCACCCTTAACTAGTCTCTGTTCATTTTGCAACTCCCGTTTCGAGTTACTATTCTTAGCAACTGAACTAGTATCAAATACTGAGGGGTTGCTATAAACACTAGTAAAGTACACATCAATAACATGTATATCAAATATACCTATGTTCACTTTGCCACCCTTCTTATCCGCCAATTACTTGGGGTAGTTCCGCTTCCAGTGACCAGTCCCTTTGCAGTAGAAGCACTCACTTTCAGGCTTAGGTCCAGACTTGGGTTTTTCACTTGAGCAGCAACTGGCTTGCCGTTCTTCTTGAAGTTCCCCTTTCTTCCCTTTGTCCCTTTAGTTGAAACTAGTGGTTTTGTTTACCATCAACACTTGATGCTTTTCTTGATTTCTACCTTCGTCGATTTCAGCATCACGAAGAGCTTGGGAATCGTTTCCGTTATCCCATGCATATTATAGTTCATCACGATGTTCTACTAACTTGGTGATGGTGACTAGAGAATTCTGTCAATCACTATTTTATCTGGAAGATTAACTCCCACTTGATTCAAGCGATTGTAGTACCCAGACAATCTGAGCACATACTCACTCCTTGAGCTATTCTCCTCCATATTTTAGCTATAGAATTTGTTGGAGACTTCATATCTCTCAACTCGGGTATTTGCTTGAAATATTAACTTCAACTCCTGGAACATCTCATATGTTCCATGACGTTCAAAACGTCTTTGAAGTCCCGATTCTAAGCCGTTAATCATGGTGCACTAAACTATCAAGTAGTCATCATATTGAGCTAGCCAAACGTTCAGAACGTCTGCATCTACTCCTGCAATAGGTCTGTCACCTAGCGGTGCATCAAGGACATAATTCTTCTGTGCAGCAATGAGGATAATCCTCAGATCACGGATCCAGTCCGCATCATTGCTAGTAACATTTTTCAACTTAGTTTTCTCTAGGAACATATAAAAATTAAACGGGGAGCAATATCGCGAGCTATTTATCTACAACATAGATATGCTAATACTACCAGGACAAAGTTCATGATAAATTTAAGTTCAATTAATCATATTACTTAAGAACTCCCACTTAGAAAGACATCCCTCTAATCTTCTAAGTGATCACGTTATCCAAATCAACTAAACCATAACCGATCATCACGTGAAATGGAGTAGTTTTCAATGGTGAACATCAATATGTTGATCATATCTACTATATGATTCACGCTCGACCTTTCGGTCTCAGTGTTCCGAGGCCATATCTGCATATGCTAGGCTCGTCAAGTTTAACCTGAGCATTCTGCGTGTGCAAAACTGGCTTGCACCCGTTGTAGATGGACATAGAGGTTATCACACCCGATCATTGAAGGAAATATGCCCTAGAGGCAATAATAATGTTATTATTTTATTTCCTTATATCATGATAAATGTTTATTATTCATGCTAGAATTGTATTATCCGGAAACATAATACTTGTGTGAATACATAGACAAACTAAACATCACTAGTATGCCTCTACTTGACTAGCTCGTTAATCAAAGATGGTTATGTTTCCTAACCATAGACATGTGTTGTCATTTGATCAACGGGATCACATTATTAGGTGAATGATGTGATTGACATGACCCATTCCATTAGCTTAGCACCCGATCGTTTAGTATGTTGCTATTGCTTTCTTCATGACTTATACATGTTCCTATGACTATGAGATTATGCAACTCCCGTTTTCCGGAGGAACACTTTGTGTGCTACCAAACATCACAACGTAACTGGGTGATTATAAAGGAGCTCTACAGGTGTCTCCAAAGGTAAATGTTGGGTTGGCGTATTTCAAGATTAGGATTTGTCACTCCGATTGTCAGAGAGGTATCTCTGGGCCCTCTCGGTAATGCACATCACATAAGCCTTGCAAGCATTGCAACTAATGAGTTAGTTGTGAGATGATGTATTACGAAATGAGTAAAGAGACTTGTCGGTAACGAGATTGAACTAGGTATTGAGATACCGACGATCGAATCTCGGGCAAGTAACATACCGATGACAAAGGGAACAACGTATGTTGTTATGCGGTCTGACCGATAAAGATCTTCGTAGAATATGTGGGAGCCAATATGAGCATCCAGGTTCCGCTATTGGTTATTGACCGGAGACATGTCTTGGTCACGTCTACATTGTTCTCGAACCCGTAGGGTCCGCACGCTTAAGGTTTCGATGATAGTTATATTATGAGTTTATGAGTTTTGATGTACCGAAGTTAGTTCGGAGTCCCGGATGTGATCACGGACATGACGAGGAGTCTCGAAATGGTCGAGACATAAAGATTGATATATTGGACGGCTATATTCGGACACCGGAAGTGTTCCGGATGATTTCGGAGAAAACCGGAGCGCCGGAGGGTTACCCCCCCCCCCCTCGGAGAAGTAATGGGCCTTATGGGCCATAGTGGAGAGAGAGAGGGGCGGCCAGGGTGGGCCGCGCACCCCCTCCCCCTCTGGTCTGAATTGGACTAGGAGAGGGGGGCGGCGCCCCCCTTTCCTTCTCCCTCTCCCCCTTCCTTTCCCCCTCCTAGTAGGAGTAGGAAAGAGGGGAGTCCTACTCCTACTAGGAGGAGGACTCCTCCTCCTTGGCGCGCCCTAGGGCCGGCCGGCCTCCTCCCCTTGCTCCTTTATATACGGGGGCAGGGGGCACCCCTAGACACACAAGTTGATCCACGTGATCATTTTCTTAGCTGTGTGCGGTGCCCCCTTCCACCATACTCCTCGATAATATTGTAGCGGTGCTTAGGGGTGCTTAGGCGAAGCCCTGCGACGGTAGAACATCAAGATCGTCACCACGCCGTCGTGCTGACGGAACTCTTCCCCGACACTTTGCTGGATCGGAGTCCGGGGATCGTCATCGAGCTGAACGTGTGCTAAAACTCGGAGGTGCCGTAGTTTCGGTGCTTGATCGGTCGGGCCGTGAAGACGTACGACTACATCAACCGCGTTGTCATAACGCTTCCGCTGTCGGTCTACGAGGGTACGTAGATCACACTCTCCCCTCTCGTTGCTATGCATCACCATGATCTTGCGTGTGCGTAGGAAATTTTTTGAAATTACTACGTTCCCCAACAGTGGCATCCGAGCCTAGGTTTTATGTGTTGATGTTATATGCACGAGTAGAACACAAGTGAGTTGTGGGCGATATAAGTCATACTGCTTACCAGCATGTCATACTTTGGTTCGGCGGTATTGTTGGATGAAGCGGCCCGGACCGACATTACGCGTACGCTTAC
The DNA here is from genome assembly GCF_003073215.2 of Triticum urartu. Lineage (NCBI taxonomy): Eukaryota > Viridiplantae > Streptophyta > Magnoliopsida > Poales > Poaceae > Triticum > Triticum urartu. The sequence goes on from NC_053028.1 coordinate 472,014,543, forward strand.
GCGAGACTGGTTCTACCGACGTGCTTTGCACACAGGTGGCTGGCGGGTGTCAGTTTCTCCAACTTTAGTTGAACTGAGTGTGGCTACGCCCGGTCCTTGCGAAGGTTAAAACAGCACCAACTTGACAAACTATCGTTGTGGTTTTGATGCGTAGGTAAGATTGGTTCTTGCTTAAGCCCGTAGCAGCCACGTAAAACTTGCAACAACAAAGTAGAGGACGTCTAACTTGTTTTTGCAGGGCATGTTGTGATGTGATATGGTCAAGACATGATGCTAAATTTTATTGTATGAGATGATCATGTTTTGTAACCGAGTTATCGGCAACTGGCAGGAGCCATATGGTTGTCGCTTTATTGTATGCAATGCAATTGCGCTGTAATGCTTTACTTTATCACTAAGCGGTAGCGATAGTCGTGGAAGCATAAGATTGGCGAGACGACAACGATGCTACGATGGATGATCAAGGTGTCGCGCCGGTGACGATGGTGATCATGACGGTGCTTCGAAGATGGAGATCACAAGCACAAGATGATGATGGCCATATCATATCACTTATATTGATTGCATGTGATGTTTATCTTTTATGCATCTTATCTTGCTTTGATTGACGGTAGCATTATAAGATGATCTCTCACTAATTATCAAGAAGTGTTCTCCCTGAGTATGCACCGTTGCGAAAGTTCTTCGTGCTGAGACACCACGTGATGATCGGGTGTGATAGGCTCTACGTTCAAATACAACGGGTGCAAAACAGTTGCACACGCAGAATACTCAGGTTATACTTGACGAGCCAAGCATATATAGATATGGCCTCGGAACACGGAGACCGAAAGGTCGAGCGTGAATCATATAGTAGATATGATCAACATAGTGATGTTCACCAATGAAACTACTCCATCTCACGTGATGATCGGACATGGTTTAGTTGATTTGGATCACGTAATCACTTAGAGGATTAGAGGGATGTCTATCTAAGTGGGAGTTCTTTAAGTAATATGATTAATTGAACTTAAATTTATCATGAACTTAGTACCTGATAGTATCTTGCTTGTTTATGTTTGATTGTAGATAGATGGCCCGTGCTGTTGTTCCGTTGAATTTTAATGCGTTCCTTGAGAAAGCAAAGTTGAAAGATGATGGTAGCAATTACACGGACTGGGTCCGTAACTTGAGGATTATCCTCATTGCTGCACAGAAGAATTACGTCCTGGAAGCACCGCTGGGTGCCAGGCCTGCTGCTGGAGCAACACCAGATGTTATGAACATCTGGCAGAGCAAAGCTGATGACTACTCGATAGTTCAGTGTGCCATGCTTTACGGCTTAGAATCGGGACTTCAACGACGTTTTGAACGTCATGGAGCATATGAGATGTTCCAGGAGTTGAAGTTAATATTTCAAGCAAATGCCCGGATTGAGAGATATGAAGTCTCCAATAAGTTCTATAGCTGCAAGATGGAGGAGAACAGTTCTGTCAGTGAGCATATACTCAAAATGTCTGGGTATAATAATCACTTGATTCAATTGGGAGTTAATCTTCCAGATGATTGCGTCATTGACAGAATTCTCCAATCACTGCCACCTAGCTACAAGAGCTTCGTGATGAACTATAATATGCAAGGGATGAATAAAGACTATTCCCGAGCTCTTCGCAATGCTGAAAGCTGCGGAGGTAGAAATCAAGAAGGAGCATCAAGTGTTGATGGTCAACAAGACCACTAGTTTCAAGAAAAAGGGCAAAGGGAAGAAGAAGGGGAACTTCAAAAAGAACAGCAAGCAAGTTGCTGCTCAAGAGAAGAAACCCAAATCTGGACCTAAGCCTGAAACTGAGTGCTTCTACTGCAAGCAGACTGGTCACTGGAAGCGGAACTGCCCCAAGTATTTGGCGGATAAGAAGGATGGCAAGGTGAACAAAGGTATATGTGATATACATGTTATTGATGTGTACCTTACTAATGCTCGCAGTAGCACCTGGGTATTTGATACTGGTTCTGTTGCTAATATTTGCAACTCGAAACAGGGACTACGGATTAAGCGAAGATTGGCTAAGGACGAGGTGACGATGCGCGTGGGAAATGGTTCCAAAGTCGATGTGATCGCGGTCGGCACGCTACCTCTACATCTACCTTCGGGATTAGTATTAGACCTAAATAATTGTTATTTGGTGCCAGCGTTGAGCATGAACATTATATCTGGATCTTGTTTGATGCGAGACGGTTATTCATTTAAATCAGAGAATAATGGTTGTTCTATTTATATGAGTAAATCTTTTATGGTCATGCACCCATGAAGAATGGTCTATTCTTATTAAATCTCGATAGTAGTGACACACATATTCATAATGTTGAAGCCAAAAGATGCAGAGTTGATAATGATAGTGCAACTTATTTGTGGCACTGCCGTTTAGGTCATATCGGTATAAAGCGCATGAAGAAACTCCATACTGATGGACTTTTGGAACCACTTGATTATGAATCACTTGGTACTTGCGAACCGTGCCTTATGGGTAAGATGCAAAACACCGTTCTCCGGTACTATGGAGAGAGCAACAGATTTGTTGGAAATCATACATACAGATGTATGTGGTCCGATGAATGTTGAGGCTCGTGGCGGATATCGTTATTTTCTCACCTTCACAGATGACTTAAGCAGATATGGGTATATCTACTTAATGAAACATAAGTCTGAAACATTTGAAAAGTTCAAAGAATTTCAGAGTGAAGTTGAAAATCATCGTAACAAGAAAATAAAATTCCTACGATCTGATCGTGGAGGAGAATATTTGAGTTACGAGTTTGGTGTACATTTGAAACAATGCGGAATAGTTTCGCAACTCACGCCACCCGGAACACCACAGCGTAATGGTGTGTCCGAATGTCGTAATCGTACTTTACTAGATATGGTGCGATCTATGATGTCTCTTACTGATTTACCGCTATCGTTTTGGGGTTATGCTCTAGAGACGGCCGCATTCACGTTAAATAGGGCACCATCAAAATCCGTTGAGACGACGCCTTATGAACTGTGGTTTGGCAAGAAACCAAAGTTGTCGTTTCTGAAAGTTTGGGGCTGCGATGCTTATGTGAAAAAGCTTCAACCTGATAAGCTCGAACCCAAATCGGAGAAATGTGTCTTCATAGGATATCCAAAGGAAACTATTGGATACACCTTCTATCACAGATCCGAAGGCAAGACTTTTGTTGCTAAATTCGGAAACTTTCTAGAGAAGGAGTTTCTCTCGAAAGAAGTGAGTGGGAGGAAAGTAGAACTTGATGAGGTAACTGTACCTGCTCCCTTATTGGAAAGTAGTACATCACAGAAACCAGTTTCTGTGACACCTACACCAATTAGTGAGGAAGCTAATGATGATGATCATGAAACTTCAGAACAAGATACTACTGAACCTTGTAGATCAACCAGAGTAAGATCCGCACCAGAGTGGTACGGTAATCCTGTTCTGGAAGTCATGCTACTAGATCATGATGAACCTACGAACTATGGAAGCGATGGTGAGCCCAGATTCCGCAAAATGGCTTGAAGCCATGAAATCTGAGATGGGATCCATGTATGAGAACAAAGTGTGGACTTTGGTTGACTTGCCCGATGATCGGCAAGCAATTGAGAATAAATGGATCTTCAAGAAGAAGACTGACGCTGACGGTAATGTTACTGTCTACAAAGCTCGACTTGTCGCAAAAGGTTTTCGACAAGTTCAAGGGATTGACTACGATGAGACCTTCTCACCCGTAGCGATGCTTAAGTCTGTCCGAATCATGTTAGCAATTGCCGCATTTTATGATTATGAAATATGGCAGATGGATGTCAAAACTGCATTCTTGAATGGATTTCTGGAAGAAGAGTTGTATATGATGCAGCCGGAAGGTTTTGTCGATCCAAAGGGAGCTAACAAAGTGTGCAAGCTCCAGCGATCCATTTATGGACTGGTGCAAGCCTCTCGGAGTTGGAATAAACGCTTTGATAGTGTGATCAAAGCATTTGGTTTTGTATAGACTTTTGGAGAAGCCTGTATTTACAAGAAAGTGAGTGGGAGCTCTGTAGCATTTCTGATATTATATGTAGATGACATATTACTAATCGGAAATGATATAGAATTTCTGGATAGCATAAAGGGATACTTGAATAAGAGTTTTTCAATGAAAGACCTCGGTGAAGCTGCTTACATATTGGGCATTAAGATCTATAGAGATAGATCAAGACGCTTAATTGGACTTTCACAAAGCACATACCTTGACAAAGTTTTGAAAAAGTTCAAAATGGATCAAGCAAAGAAAGGATTCTTGCCTGTGTTACAAGGTGTGAAATTGAGTAAGACTCAATGCCCGACCAATGCAGAAGATAGAGAGAAAATGAAAGATGTTCCTATGCTTCAGCCATAGGCTCTATCATGTATGCAATGCTGTGTACCAGACCTGATGTGTGTCTTGCTATAAGTCTAGCAGGGAGGTACCAAAGTAATCCAGGAGTGGATCACTGGACAGCGGTCAAGAACATCCTGAATACCTGAAAAGGACTAAGGATATGTTTCTCATATATGGAGGTGACAAAGAGCTCATTCCGTAAATGGTTACGTTGATGCAAGCTTTGACACTGATCCGGACGATTCTAAATCGCAAACCGGATACGTGTTTACATTAAACGGTGGAGCTGTCAGTTGGTGCAGTTCTAAACAAAGCGTTGTGGCGGGATCTACATGTGAAGCGGAGTACATAGCTGCTTCGGAAGCAGCAACGAAGGAGTCTGGATGAAGGAGTTCATATCCGATCTAGGTGTCATACCTAGTGCATCGGGTCCAATGAAAATCTTTTGTGAAATACTGGTAGCAATTGCCTTGGCAAAGGAATCCAGATTTCACAAGAGAACCAAGCAACATCAAGAGACGCTTCAATTCCATCCGGGATCTAGTCCAGTGGAAGACATAGAGATTTGCAAAGATACAACATACGGATCTGAATGTTGCAGACCCGTTGACTAAGCCTCTCCACGAGCAAACATGATCAGGCAACCAAAGCTCCATGGGTGTTAGAATCATTACCGTGTAATCTAGATTATTGACTCTAGTGCAAGTGGGAGACTGAAGGAAATATGCCCTAGAGGCAATAATAATGTTATTATTTTATTTCCTTATATCATGATAAATGTTTATTATTCATGCTAGAATTGTATTATCCGGAAACATAATACTTGTGTGAATACATAGACAAACTAAACGTCACTAGTATGCCTCTACTTGACTAGCTCGTTAATCAAAGATGGTTATGTTTCCTAACCATAGACATGTGTTGTCATTTGATTAACAGGATCACATTATTAGGAGAATGATGTGATTTACATGACCCATTCCATTAGCTTAGCACCCGATCGTTTAGTATGTTCCTCATAACTATGAGATTATGCAACTCCCGTTTGCCGGAGGAACACTTTGTGTGCTACCAAACGTCACAACGTAACTGGGTGATTATAAAGGAGCTCTACAGGTGTCTCCAAAGGTAAATGTTGGGTTGGCGTATTTCGAGATTAGGATTTGTCACTCCGATTATCGGAGAGGTATCTCTGGGCCCTCTCGGTAATGCACATCACATAAGCCTTGCAAGCATTGCAACTAATGAGTTAGTTGCGACATGATGTATTACGAAACGAGTAAAGAGACTTGCCGGTAACGAGATTGAACTAGGTATGAGATACCGACGATCGAATCTCGGGCAAGTAACATACCGATGACAAAGGGAACAACGTATGTTGTTATGCGGTCTGACCGATAAAGATCTTCGTAGAATATGTGGGAGCCAATATGAGCATCCAGGTTCCGCTATTGGTTATTGACCGGAGACATGTCTCGGTCATGTCTACATTGTTCTCGAACCCGTAGGGTCCGCACGCTTAAGGTTTCGATGACAGTTATATTATGAGTTTATGAGTTTTGATGTACCGAAGTTAGTTCGGAGTCCCGGATGTGATCATGGACATGATGAGGAGTCTCGAAATGGTCGAGACATAAAGATTGATATATTGGACGGCTATATTCGGACACCGGAAGTGTTCCGGGATGATTTCGGAGAAAACCGGAGTGCCGGAGGGTTACCGGAAACCCCCCCGGGAGAAGTAATGGGCCTTATGGGCCCTAGTTGGAGAGAGAGAGGGGCGGCCAGGGTGGGCCGCGCGCCCCCTCCCCCTCTGGTCCGAATTGGACTAGGAGAGGGGGGCGGCGCCCCCCTTTCCTTCTCCCTCTCCCCCTTCCTTTCCCCCTCCTAGTAGGAGTAGGAAAGAGGGGAGTCCTACTCCTACTAGGAGGAGGACTCCTCCTCCTTGGCGCGCCCTAGGGCCGGCCGGCCTCCTCCCCTTGCTCCTTTATATACGGGGGCAGGGGGCACCCCTAGACACACAAGTTGATCCACGTGATCGTTTTCTTAGCCGTGTGCGGTGCCCCCTTCCACCATACTCCTCGATAATATTGTAGCGGTGCTTAGGCGAAGCCCTGCGACGGTAGAACATCAAGATCGTCACCACGCCGTCGTGCTGATGGAACTCTTCCCCGACACTTTGCTGGATCGGAGTCCGGGGATCGTCATCGAGCTGAACGTGTGCTAAAACTCGGAGGTGCGTAGTTTCGGTGCTTGATCGGTCGGGCCGTGAAGACGTACGACTACATCAACCGCGTTGTCATAACGCTTCCGCTGTCGGTCTACGAGGGTACGTAGACAATCACACTCTCCCCTCTCGTTGCTATGCATCACCATGATCTTGCGTGTGCGTAGGAATTTTTTTGAAATTACTACGTTCGGATCTAGAGTTCATGGGGCGTCACCGTGATGAACATGTGCAGATCGCGGAGGTTCCATACTTTTGGTGCTAGGATCTGTCGGATCGTGAAGACGTACGACTACATCAACCGTGCTGTCATAACGGTTCCTCTTATGGTCTACGAGGGTATGTGGAAAACACTCTCCCCTCTCATTGCTATGCATCACCTAGATAGATCTTGCGTGTGCATAGGATTTTTTTTTTGAAATTACCGCGTTCCCCAACAAGTGGTGGCAGTGTTTGGACCGCAATACTTGCGATCACCCAATGCTGAAGACACTGCTCGGATCCTAGCACAGAATGCAGAAAGAGGATTTCCTGGGATGCTTGGAAGCATCGATTACATGCATTGGAAATGGAAGAATTGTCCATTTGCTTGGTAGGGGATGTACAAAGGTGCCAAAGACGATTGCAGTGTGGTACTTGAGGTAGTGGCCACACAGGACCTCTGGATTTGGCACTCCTTCTTTGGTATGCCAGGAACTCACAATGACATCAACGTGCTGCAGAGCTCCCCTTGTTGGGGATCGTAGCAGAAATTTAAAATTTTCTACGCATCACCAAGATCAATCTATGGAGTAATCTAGCAACGAGGGGAAGGGGAGTGCATCTACATACCCTTGTAGATTGCTAATAGGAAGCGTTGCAAGAACATGGATGAGGTAGTCGTACTCGTGGCGATTCAGATCGTGGTCGATTCCGATCTAAGCGCCGAACAACGGTGCCTCCACGTTCAACACATGTGTAGCCCGGTGACGTCTCCCATGCCTTGATCCAGCAAGGAGAGAGGGAGAGGTTGGGGAAGACTCCATCCAGCAGCAGCACGACGGCGTGGTGATGGTGGAGGAGCGCGGGACTCCAGCAGGGCTTCGCCAAGCACTACGAGATACGAGGAGGGAGAGAGGTAGGGCTGCGCCAAGGGAGATCAAATCATGTGTTGGGCAGCCCCCAATACCTCAAGTATATATAGGGGGAGGGGAGGGGTTGCGCCCCCTTCTAGGGTTCCCTCCCCAGGGGGGCGGCAGCCCTAGATGCCATCTAGGGTGGCGGCCAAAGGGGAGAGGGAGAGGGGGGCGCACTAGAGTGGGCCCTAGGGCCCATCTGCCCTAGGGTTTGCCCCCTCCCCTCTTGGAGGCGCCTTGGGCCTTGGTGGGAGGCACCCCAGTCCACCTAGGGGCTGGTCCCTTCCCACTGTTGGCCCACGTAGGCCTCCGGGGCTGGTGGCCCCTCCCGGTGGACCCCCGGACCCTTCCGGTGGTCCCGGTACATTACCGGTGATGCCTGGAACACTTCCGGTGGCCAAATCCTCACTTCCTATATATCAATTTTTACCTCCGGACCATTCCGGAACTCCTCGTGACGTCCGGGATCTCATCTAGGACTCCGAACAACATTCGGTAACCGCGTACATACTTTCCCTATAACCCTAGCGTCATCGAACCTTAAGTGTGTAGACCCTACGGGCTCGGGAATCATGCAGACATGACCGAGACATCTCTCTGGTCAATAAAGGACAGCGGGATCTGGATACTCATGTTGGCTCCCACATGTTCCACGATGATCTCATCGGATGAACCACGATGTCAAGGATTCAATCAATCCCGTATACAATTCCCTTTGTCTACCGGTATAGTACTTGCCCGAGATTCGATCGTCGGTAACCCGATACCTTGTTCAATCTCGTTACCGACAAGTCTCTTTACTCGTTCCGTAACACATCATTCCGTGATCAACTCCTTGGTCACATTGTGCACATTATGATGATGTCCTACCGAGTGGGCCCAGAGATACCTCTCCGTTTACACAGAGTGACAAATCCCAGTCTCGATTCGTGCCAGCCCAACATACATTTTTGGAGATACCCATAGTGCGCCTTTATAGCCACCCAGTTACGTTGTGACGTTTGGTACACCCAAAGCATTCCTACGGTATCCAGGAGTTGCACAATCTCATGGTCTAAGGAAATGATACTTGACATTAGAAAAGCTTTAGCAGACGAACTATACGATCTTGTGCTAGGCTTAGGATTGGGTCTTGTCCATCACATCATTCTCCTAATGATGTGATCCCGTTATCAATGACATCCAATGTCCATGGTCAGGAAACCATGACCATCTATTGATCAACGAGCTAGTCAACTAGAGGCTTACTAGGGACATGTTGTGGTCTATGTATTCACACATGTATTACGGTTTCCGGTTAATACAATTATAGCATGAACAATAGACAATTATCATGAACAAGGAAATACAATAATAACCATTTTATTATTGCCTCTAGGGCATATTTCCAACAGTCTCCCACTTGCACTAGAGTCAATAATCTAGTTCACATCACTGTGTGATCGCAATGAATCCAACACCCATGGGGTTTGTTCATATCTTGCTTGTGAGAGAGGTTTATTAGTCAATGAGTCTGAACCTTTCAGATCCATGTGTGCTTACAAATCTCTATGTCATCTTGTAGATGCAGCTACCACGCGCTACTTGGAGCTATTCCAAATAACTGTTCTACTATACGAATCTGGTTTACTACTCAGAGTCATCCGGATTAGCGTCAAAGTTTGCATCAACGTAACCCTTTACGACGAACTCTTTTACCACCTCCATAATCCAGAAAATTCCTTAGTCCACTAGTTACTAAGGATAAGTTCGACCGCTGTCGTGTGATCCATTCCTGCTACCACGCGCTACTTGGAGCTATTCCAAATAACTGTTCTACTATACGAATCTGGTTTACTACTCAGAGTCATCCGGATTAGCGTCAAAGTTTGCATCAACGTAACCCTTTACGACGAACTCTTTTACCACCTCCATAATCCAGAAAATTCCTTAGTCCACTAGTTACTAAGGATAAGTTCGACCGCTGTCGTGTGATCCATTCCTGGATCACTCTTGTACCCCTTGACTGACTCATGGCAAGGCATACTTCAGGTGCGGTACACAGCATAGCATACTGTAGAGCCTACGTATAAAGCATAGGGGACGACATTCGTCCTTTCTCTCTCTTCTACCGTGGTCAGGTCTTGAGTCTTACTCAATATTCACACCTTGTAGCACAGCTAAGAACTCCTTCTTTGCTGATCTATTTTGAACTCCTTCAAAATCTTGTCACGGTATGTATTCATTCGAAAGTACTATTAAGCGTTTTGATCTATCCTTATAGATCTTGATGCTCAATGTTCAAGTAGCTTAATCCAGGTTTTCCATTGAAAAACACTTTTCAAATAACCCTGTATGCTTTCCAGAAATTCTACATCATTTTTGATCAACAATATGTTAACAACATATACTCAACAAAAATTCTATAGTGCTCCCACCCACTTCTTTGGAAATACAGGTTTCTCATAAACTTTGTATAAACCCAAAAATCTTTGATCATCTCATCAAAGCGTACATTCCAATTCCGAGATGCTTACTCCAGTCCTTAGAAGGATTGCTGGAGCTTTGCATACTTGTTAGCATCTTTCAGGATTGACAAAACCTTCTGGTTGTATCGCATACAACCTTTCCTCAAGAAAAACATCGAGGAAACAATGTTTTGACATCCTATCTGCAAGATTTCATAAATAATGCAATAACTGCTAACATAATTCCAATAGACTCTTAGCATCTCTACGAGTGAGAAAGTCTCATCGTAGTCAACTCCTTTGAACTTGTCGGAAAACATCTTAACGACAAGTCGAGCTTTCTTAATGATGACATTTACCATCATTGTCCATCTTCCTTTTAAAATCCATCTGCACCCAACAGCCTTATGACCATCAAGTAGTTCTTCCAAAGTCTATACTTTGTTTTTATTCATGGATCCTCTCTCGGATTTTATGGCCTCGAGCCATTCGTCGGAATCCGGGCCCACCGTCGCTTCTCCATAGCTCGTAGGTTCATTGTTGTCTAGAAACATGACTTCCAAGACAGGATTACGTACCACTCCGAAGTAGCATGCATCCTTGTCGACCTATGAGGTTTGGTAGTGACTTGATCCGAAGTTTCATGATCACTATCATAAGCTTCCACTTAAATTGGCGTAGGTGCCACAGGAACAACTTCCTGTGCCCTGCTACACACTAGTTGAAGTGACGGTTCAATAACCTCATTAAGTCTCCACCATCCTCCCACTCAATTCTTTCGAGAGAAACTTTTCCTCGAGAAAGGACCCGTTTCTATAAACAATCACTTTTGCTTCCGGATCTGAAATAGGAGGTATACCCAACTATTTTTGGGTATTCTATGAAGATGCATTTATCCACTTTGGGTTCGAGCTTATCAGCCTGAAACTTTTTCACATAAGCATCACAGCCCCAAACTTTTAAGAAACGACAGCTTAGGTTTCTCTAAACCATAGTTCATACAGTGTCGTCTCAACGGAATTGTGTGGTGCCCTATTTAAAGTGAGTGCGGTTGTCTCTAATGCCTAACCCATAAATGATAGTGGTAGTTTGATAAGAGACATCATGGCATGCACCATATCCAATAGGGTGCAGTTGTGATGTTCGGACACACCATCACACTATGGTGGTCCAGGCGGTATTAGTTGTGAAACAATTTCCACAATGTCTTAATTGTGTGCCAAACTCATAACTCAGATATTCATCTCTATGATCATATCATAGACATTTTATCATCTTGTCACGACGATCTTCAACTTCACTCTGAAATTACTTAAAACTTTCAATAATTCAGACTTGTGTTTCATCAAGTAAATATACTCAGCATCTACTCAAATCATCTGTGAAGTAAGAACATAACGATATCCACCGCGTGCCTCAGCACTCATTGGACTGCACACATTAAAATGTATTACTTCCAACAAGTTGCTTTCTTGTTCCACCTTACTGAAAACGAGGCCTTTCAGTCATCTTGCCCATGTGGTATGATTTGCATGTCTCAAGTGATTCAAAATCAAGTGAGTCCAAACGATCCATCTGCATGGAGTTTCTTCATGCATATCTACCAATAGACATGGTTCGCATGTCTCAATCTTTTCAAAACGAGTGAGTCCAAAGATCCATCAACATGGAGCTTCTTCATGTGTTTTATACCAACATGGCTCAAATGGCAGTGCCACAAGTATGTGGTACTATCATTACTATCTTATATCTTTTGGCATGAACATGTGTATCACTACGATCGAGATTCAATAAACCATTCATTTTAGGTGCAAGACCATTGAAGGTATTATTCAAATAAATAGAGTAACCATTATTCTCCTTAAATGAATAACCGTGTGGCGATAAACATAATCCAATCATGTCTATGCTCAACGCAAACACCAAATAACAATTATTTCGGTTTAACACCAATCCCGATGGTAGAGGGAGTGTGCGATGTTTGATCACATCAACCTTGGAAACACTTCCAACACATATCGTCATCTCACCTTTAGCTAGTCTCCGCGGCCTTTTATTTCGAGTTACTAACGCTTAGCAACCGAACCGGTATTTATTACCCTGGTGCTGCTAGGAGTACTAGTAAATTACACAATAATATGATGTATATCCAAAATACTTCTGTCGACCTTGCCAGCCCTCTCATCTACCAAGTATCTAGGGTAGTTCTGCTTCAGTGACCGTTCCCCTCATTATAGAAGCACTTAGTCTCGGGTTTGGTTCAACCTTGGGTTTCTTCACTAGAGCAGCAACTGATTTGCCGTCTCATGAAGTATCCCTTCTTTCCCTTGCCCTTCTTGAAACTAGTGGTTTAACCATCAAAAATTGATGCTCCTACTTGATTTCTACTTTCGCGGTGTCAAACATCGCGAGTTGCTCAAGGATCATCATGTCTATCCCTGATATGTTATAGTTCATCACGAAGCTCCAATAGCTTGGTGGCAGTGACTATGGAGAACCATCACTATCTCATCTGGAAGATTAACTCCCACTCGATTCAAGCGATTGCAGTACTCAGACAATCTGAGCACATGCTCAACGATTGAGTTTTTCTCCCTTAGTTTGCAGGCTTAAGAAACTTGTCAGAGGTCTCATACCTCTTGATGTGGGCACTAGTCTGAAATTCCAATTTCAGTCTTTGGAACATCTCATATGTTCTGCGACGTTTCAAAACATCTTTGGTGCCACAATTCTAAACCGTTAGTATTACATACTGAACTATCACGTAGTCATCAAAACGTGTATGTCAGATGTTTCCCAACATCTACAGACGACGCTCGAGGTTCAACACAATGAGCGGTGCATTAAGGACATAGCCCTTCTGTGCAGCAATGAGGACAATCCTCAGTTCACAGACTCAGTCCGCATAATTGCTACTGTCAACTCTCAACTAAATTTTCTCTAGGAACATATCTAAAACAGTAGAACTAAAGCGTAAGCTACGACATAATTTGCAAAATCCTTTTGACTTTGTTCATGATAATTAAGTTTATCTAACTATTTAATGAACTCCCACTCAGATAGGCATCCCTCTAGTCATCTAAGTGATACATGATCCGAGTCAACTAGGCCGTGTCCGATCATCACGTGAGACGGACTAGTCATCATCGGTGAACATCTTCATGTTGATCGTATCTTCTATACGACTCATGTTCGATCTTTCGGTCTTCCGTGTTCCGAGGCCATGTCTGTATATGCTAGGCTCGTCAAGTCAACCTAAGTGTATTGCGTGTGTAAATCTGGCTTACACCCATTGTATTCGAACGTTAGAATCTATCACACCCGATCATCACGTGGTGCTTCGAAACAACAAACCTTTGCAACGATGCACAGTTAGGGGGAACACTTTCTTGAAATTATTGCAAGGGATCATCTTATTTAAGCTACCGTCGTTCTAAGCAAATAAGATGTAAAACATGATAAACATCACATGCAATCAAATAGTGACATGATATGGCCAATATCATTTTGCTCCTTTTGATCTCCATCTTCGGGGCGCCATGATCATCATCCTCACCGGCATGACACCATGATCTCCATCATCGTGTCTTCATGAAGTTGTCTCTTCATCTATTACTTCAACTATTATGGCTAACGGTTTAGTAATAAAGTAAAGTAATTACATGACGTTTATGTTGATACGTAGGTCATAAATAAATTAAGACAACTCCTATGGCTCCTGCCGGTTGTCATACTCATCGACATGCAAGTTGTGATTCCTATTACAAGAACATGATCAATCTCATACATCACATATATCATTCATCACATCCTTTTGGCCATATCACATCACACGCATATGCTGCAAAAACAAGTTAGACGTCCTCTAATTGTTGTTGCAAATTTTTACGTGGCTATTATAGGTTTCTTAGCAAGAACGTTTCTTACCTATGCCAAACCACAACGTGATATGCCAATTTCTATTTACCCTTCATAAGGACCCTTTTCATCGAATCCGATCCGACTAAAGTGGGAGAGACAGACACCCGCCAGCCACCTTATGCAGCAAGTGCATGTCAGTCGGTGGAACCTGTCTCACGTAAGAGTACGTGTAAGGTCGGTCCGGCCGATTCATCCCACGATGCCGCCGAATCAAGATAAGACTAGTAACGGCAAGTAAATTGACAAAATCAACGCCCACAACAACTTGTGTTCTACTCGTGCATAGAAACTACGCATAGACCTGGCTCATGATGCCACTGTTGGGGATCGTAGCAGAAATTTATAATTTTCTACGCATCACCAAGATCAATCTATGGAGTAATCTAGCAACGAGGGGAAGGGGAGTGCATCTACATACCCTTGTAGATCGCTAAGCGGAAGCGTTGCAAGAAGGCGGATGAGGTAGTCGTACTCGTGGCGATTCAGATCGCGGTCGATTCCGATCTAAGCGCCGAACAACGGCGCCTCCGCGTTCAACACACGTGCAGTCCGGTGACGTCTCCCATGCCTTGATCCAGCAAGGAGAGAGGGAGAGGTTGGGGAAGACTCCGTCCAGCAGCAGCACGACGGCGTGGTGATGGTGGAGGAGCACGGGACTCCAGTAGGGCTTCGCCAAGCACTACGAGATACAAGGAGGGAGAGAGGTAGGGCTGCGCCAAGAGGGAGATCAAATCATGTGTTCGACAGCCCCCAATACCTCAAGTATATATAGGGGGAGGGGAGGGGTTGCGCCCCCTTCTAGGGTTCCCTCCCCAGGGGGGCGGCTGAAGGAAATATGCCCTAGAGGCAATAATAAAGTTATTATTTATTTCCTTAAATCATGATAAATGTTTATTATTCATGCTAGAATTGTATTAACCGGAAACATAATACATGTGTGAATACATAGACAACCAAAGTGTCACTAGTATTCCTCTACTTGACTAGCTCGTTAATCAAAGATGGTTATGTTTCCTAACCATGAACAAGGAGTTGTTATTTGATTAACGGGATCACATCATTAAGTGAATGATCTGATTGACATGACCCATTCCATTAGCTTAGCACCCGATCGTTTAGTATGTTGCTATTGCTTTCTTCATGACTTATACATGTTCCTATGACTATGAGATTATGCAACTCCCGTTTACCAGAGGAACACTTTGTGTGCTACCAAACGTCACAACGTAACTGGGTGATTATAAAGGAGCTCTACAGGTGTCTCCAAAGGTACATGTTGGGTTGGCGTATTTCGAGATTAGGATTTGTCACTCCGATTGTCAGAGAGGTATCTCTGGGCCCTCTCGGTAATGCACATCACTTAAGCCTTGCAAGCATTGTAACTAATGAGTTAGTTGCGGGATGATGTATTACAGAACGAGTAAAGAGACTTGCTGGTAACGAGATTGAACCAGGTATTGGAATACCGACAATCGAATCTCGGGCAAGTAACATACCGATGACGAAGGGAACAACGTATGTTGTTACGCGGTCTGACCGATAAAGATCTTCGTAGAATATGTAGGAGCCAATATGAGCATCCAGGTTCCGCTATTGGTTATTGACCGGAGACGTGTCTCGGTCATGTCTACATTGTTCTCGAACCCGTAGGGTCCGCACGCTTAAGGTTACGATGACAGTTATATTATGAGTTTATGCATTTTGATGTACCGAAGTTTGTTCGGAGTCCCGGATGTGATCACGGACATGACGAGGAGTCTCGAAATGGTCGAGACATAAAGATTGATATATTGGAAGCCTATATTTGGATATCGGAAGTGTTCCGGGTGAAATCGGGATTTTACCGGAGTACCAGGAGGTTACCGGAACCCCCCGGGAGGTACATGGGCCTTAATGGGCCTTAGTGGAAGAAGAGGAGAGGCGGCCAGGGTTGGGCCGCGCGCCCCTCCCCCCTAGTCCAAATAGGACAAGGAGAGAGGGGGCCGGCGCCCCCTTCCTTCTCTCTCTCTCTTTTCCCACCTCGCGAATCCTATTCCAACTAGGATTGGGGGAGAAGTCCTACTCCAGGAGGGAGTAGGACTCCTCCTGGCGCGCCCTATGATGGCCGTCCGGCCTCCCCCTCTTGAACCTTTATATACGGAGGCATGGGCACCCCTAGACAGATAAGTTGATCCACGTGATCATATTCTTAGCCGTGTGCGGTGCCCCCTTCCACCATAGTCCTCGATAATATTTTAGCGGTGCTTAGGCGAAGCCCTGCGACGGTAGTGCATCAAGATCGTCACCACGCCGTCGTGCTAACGGAACTCTTCCCCGACACTTTGCTGGATCGGAGTCCGGGGATCGTCATCGAGCTGAACGTGTGCTAAAACTCGGAGGTGCCGTAGTTTCGGTGCTTGATCGGTCGGGCCGTGGAGACGTATGACTACATCAACCAAAAGCTTCAGTTGTCGGTCTACAAGGGTACGTAGATCACACTCTCCCCTCTCATTTCTATGCATCACCATGATCTTGCGTGTGCGTAGGAAATTTTTTTGAAATTACTACGTTCCCCATCAGTGGCATCCGAGCCTAGGTTTTATGTGTTGATGTTATATGCACGAGTAGAACACAAGTGAGTTGTGGGCGATATAAGTCATTCTGCTTACCAGCATGCCATACTTTGGTTCGGCGGTATTGTTGGATGAAGCGGCCCGGACCGACATTACGCGTACGCTTATGCGAGACTGGTTCTCCCGACGTGCTTTGCACACAGGTGGCTTGCGGGTGACAGTTTCTCCAACTTTAGTTGAACCAAGTGTGGCTACGCCCGGTCCTTGCGAAGGTTAAAACAGCACCAACTTGACAAACTATCGTTGTGGTTTTGATGCGTAGGTAAGATTGGTTCTTGCTTAAAGCCCGTAGCAGCCACGTAAAACTTGCAACAACAAAGTAGAGGACGTCTAACTTGTTTTTGCAGGGCATGTTGTGATGTGATATGGTCAAAACATGATGAGATATAAGTTGTTGTATGAGATGATCATGTTTTGTTAAAGTTATCGGCAACTGGAAAAAGCCTTATGGTTGTCTCTTTATTGCATAAGATGCAAGCGCCAAATAATTGCTTTACTTTATCGCTATGCGATAGCAATAGTTGCAAGAGCAATAGTTGGCGAGACGACCGTGTGACGACACATTGATATAGATCAAGATGATGGAGATCTGGTGTCATGCCGGTGACGATAGAGATCATGACAGTACTTTGGAGATGGAGATCAAAGGCGCAAGATGATGATGGCCATATCATGTCACATTTTTTGATTGCATATGATGTTTATCTTTTATACATCTTATTTTGCTTAGTTTGACGGTAGCATTTTAAGATGATCTCTCACTAATTATCAAGAAGTGTTCTCCCTGAGTATGCACCGTTGCAAAAGTTCTTCGTGCTGATACATCACGTGATGATCGGGTGTGATAGGCTCTACGTTCAAATACAACGGGTGCAAAACAGTTGCACACGCGGAATACTCAGGTTATACTTGACGAGCCAAGCATATACATATATGGCCTCGGAACACGGAGACCGAAAGGTCGAGCGTGAATCATATAGTAGATATGATCAACATAGTGATGTTCACCAATGAAACTACTCCATCTCACGTGATGATCGGACATGGTTTAGTTGATTTGGATCACGTGATCACTTAGAGGATTAGAGGGATGTCTATCTAAGTGGGAGTTCTTAAGTAATATGATTAAATTGAACTTAAATTTATCATGAACTTAGTCCTCGTAGTATTTTGCAAATCATGTTGTAGATCAATAGCTCGCGTTGTTGCTTCCCTGTGTTTATTTTGATATGTTCCTAGAGAAAATTGTGTTGAAAGATGTTAGTAGCAAAGATGCGGATTGGATCCGTGATCTGAGGTTTATCCTCATTGCTGCACAGAAGAATTATGTCCTTGATGCACCGCTAGGTGACAGACCTATTACAGGAGCAAATGCAGACATTATGAACGTTTGGCTAGCTCAATATGATGACTACTTGATAGTTTAGTGCACCATGCTTAATGGCTTAGAATCGGGACTTCAAAGACGTTTTGAACGTCATGGACCATATGAGATGTTTCAGGAGTTGAAGTTAATATTTCAAGAAAATACCCGAGTTGAGAAATATGAAGTCTCCAACAAGTTCTATAGCTAAAAGATGGAGGAGAATCGCTCAACTAGTGAGCATGTGCCCAGATTGTTTGAGTACTACAATCGCTTGAATCAAGTGGGAGTTAATCTTCCAGATAAGATAGTGATTGACAGAATTCTCTAGTCACCATCACCAAGTTAGTAGAACTTCGTGATGAACTATGATATGCAAGGGATAACGGAAACGATTCCCAAGCTCTTCGTAATGCGGAAATTGATGAAGGTAGAAATCGAGAAAAACATCAAGTGTTGATGGTAGACAAGACCACTAGTTTCAAGAAAAGGGCAGAGGGAAGAAGGGAAACTTCAAAAAGAACAGCAAGCAAGTTGCTGCTCAAGTGAAGAAGCCCAAGTTTGATCCTAAGCCTGAGACTAAGTGCTTCTACTGCAAAGGGACTGGTCACTGGAAGCGGAACTACCCCAAGTGATTGGCAGATAAGAAGGATGGCAAAGTGAACATAAGTATATTTGATATACATGTTATTGATGTGTACTTTACTAGTGTTTATAGCAACCCCTCAGTATTTGATACTAGTTGAGTTGCTAAGATTAGTAACTCGAAACGGGAGTTGCAGAATAAACAGAGACTAGTTAAGGGTGAAGTGACGATGTGTGTTGGAAGTGGTTCCAAGATTGATATGATCATCATCGCACACTCCCTATAAATTCGGGATTAGTGTTGAACCTAAATAAGTGTTATTTGGTGTTTACGTTGAGCATGAATATGATTTGATCATGTTTATTGTAATACGGTTATTCATTTAAGTAAGATAATAAATTGTTGTTCTGTTTACATGAATAAAACCTTATATGGTTACACACCCAATGAAAATAGTTCGTTGGATCTCGATCGTAGTGATACACATAATCATAATATTGAAACCAAAAGATGCAAAGTTAATAATGATAGTGCAACTTATTTGTAGCACTGCCTGTTTAGGTCATATTGGTGTAAAGCGCATGAAGAAACTCCATGCTGATGGGCTTTTGGAATCACTTGATTATGAATCAGTTGATGCTTGCGAACCATGCCTCATGGGCAAGATTACTAAGACTCTGTTCTTCGGAAAAATGGAGCGAGCAACAGATTTGTTGGAAATCATACATACTGATGTATGTGGTCCGATGAATATTGAGGCTCGCGATAGGTATCATTATTTTCTGATCTTCACAGATGATTTGAGCAGATATGAGTATATCTACTTGATGAAACAAAGGTCTGAAACATTTGAAAAGTTCAAAGAATTTTAGAGTGAAGTGGAGAATCATCGTAACAAAAATGAAAGTTTCTACGATATGATCGCAGAAGTAAAATATTTGAGTTACGAGTTTGGTCTTCAATTAAAACAATGTGGAATAGTTTCACAAACTCATGCCACCTGGAACACCACAGCATAATGGTGTGTCCGAATGTCATAACCGTACTTTATTAGATATGGTGCGATCTATGATGTCTCTTACCGATCTACCACTATCGTTTTGGGGTTATGCATTAGAGACAGCTGTATTCACGTTAAATAGGGCACCATCTAAGTCCGTTGAGACGACACAATCTGAACTGTGGTTTGGCAAGAAACCAAAGTTGTCATTTCTTAAAGTTTGGGGCTGTGATGCTTATATGAAAAAGTTTCATCCTAATAAGCTCAAACCCAAATCGGAGAAATATGTCTTCATAGGATACCCAAAGGAGACTGTTGGGTACACCTTCTATCACAAATCCGAAGGCAAGACTTTTGTTGCTAAATTCGGAGTTTTTCTAGAGAAGGAGTTTCTCTCGAAAGAAGTGAGTGGGAGGAAAGTAGAACTTGATGAGGTAACTGTACCTGCTCCCTTGTTGGGAAGTAGTTCATCACAGAAATCTGTTCCTGTGACTACTACACCAATTAGTGAGGAAGCTAATGATGATGATCATGTAATTTCAGATCAAGTTACTACCAAATCTCGTAGGTAAACCAGAGTGAGATCCGCACCAGAGTGGTACGGTAATCCTGTTCTGGAAGTCATGTTACTAGACCATGACGAACTTGCGAACTATGAGGAAGCGATGATGAGCCCAGATTCCGCGAAATGGTTTGAGGCCATGAAATCTGAGATATGATCCATGTATGAGAACAAAGTATGGACTTTGATGGATTTTCCCGATGATCGGCAAGCCATAGAAAATAAATGGATCTTCAAGAGGAAGACGGACGCTGATAGTAGTGTTACTATCTAGAAAGCTAGAATTGTCGCAAAAGGTTTTCGACAAGTTCAAGGTGTTGACTACGATGAGATTTTCTCACTCGTATCTATGCTTAAGTCTGTCCGAATCATGTTAGCAATTGCCGCATTTTATGAAATCTGGCAAATGGATAAACAAAACTGCATTCCTTAATGGATTTACTAAAGAAGAGTTGTATACGATGCAACTAGAAGGTTTTGTCGATCCTAAAGGTGTTAACTAAATATGCAAGCTCCAGCGATCCATCTATGGACTGGTGCAAGAATCTCGGAGTTGGAATATACGCTTTGATAAGTTGATCAAAGCATATAGTTTTATACAGACTTGCGGTGAAGCCTGTATTTACAAGAAAGTGAGTGGGAGCACTACATCATTTCTGATAAGTATATGTGTATGACATATTGTTGATCGGAAATAATGTAGAATTATTCTGCAAATCATAAAGGAGTGTTTGAAAGGAGTTTTTCAAAGAAAGACCTCGGTAAAGCTGCTTACATATTGAGTATCAAGATCTATAGAGATAGATCAAGACACTTGATAAGTTTTTCAATGAGTACATACCTTGACAAGATTTTGAAGTAGTTCAAAATGGAACAGTCAAAGAAAAAGTTTCTTGCCTGTGTTACAAGGTGTGAAGTTGAGTAAGACTCAAAGCCCGACCACGGCAGAAGATAGGAAGAGAACGAAAGTCATTCCCTATGCCTCAGTCATAGGTTCTATAAAGTATGCCATGCTGTGTACCAGATCTATTGTATACCATACACTATGTTAAGAGAGGGAGTACAATAGTGATCTAAGAGTAGATCAATGGACAGCGGTCAAAATTATCCTTACTGGAATAAGGATATGTTTCTCGATTACGGAGGTGACAAAAGGTTCGTCGTAAAGGGTTACGTCGATGCAAGCTTTGACACTGATCCAGATGACTCTAAGTCTCAATCTGGATACATATTGAAAGTGGGAGCAATTAGCTAGAGTAGCTCCATGCAGAGCATTGTTGACATAGAAATTTGCAAAATACATGCGGATCTGAATGTGGCAGACCCGTTGACTAAACTTCTCTCACAAGCAAAACATGATCACTTTTTGGGTCTTAATCACATAGCGATGTGAACTAGATTATTGAATCTAGTAAACCCTTTGGGTGTTAGTCACATGGAGATGTGAACCAATCACATAAAGATGTGAACTATTGATGTTAAATCACATGGCGATGTGATCTAGATTATTGACTCTAGTGCAAGTGGGAGACTGAAGGAAATATGCCCTAGAGGCAATAATAAAGTTATTATTTATTTACTTAAATCATGATAAATGTTTATTATTCATGCTAGAATTGTATTAACCGGAAACATAATACATGTGTGAATACATAGACAAACAAAGTGTCACTAGTATGCCTCTACTTGACTAGCTCGTTAATCAAAGATGGTTATGTTTCCTAACCATGAACAAGGAGTTGTTATTTGATTAACGGGATCACATCATTAAGTGAATGATCTGATTGACATGACCCATTCCATTAGCTTAGCGCCCGATCGCTTAGTATGTTGCTATTGCTTTCTTCATGACTTATACATGTTCCTATGACTATGAGATTATGCAACTCCTGTTTACCAGAGGAACACTTTGTGTGCTACCAAACGTCACAACGTAACTGGGTGATTATAAAGGAGCTCTACAGGTGTCTCCAAAGGTACATGTTGGGTTGGCGTATTTCGAGATTAGGATTTGTCACTCTGATTGTCGGAGAGGTATCTCTGGGCCCTCTCGGTAATGCACATCACTTAAGCCTTGCAAGCATTTTAACTAATGAGTTAGTTGCGAGATGATGTATTATGAAATGAGTAAAGAGACTTGCCGGTAACGAGATTGAACTAGGTATTGAGATACCGACGATCGAATCTCGGGCAAGTAACATACCGATGACAAAGGGGGCAACGTATGTTGTTATGCGGTCTGACCGATAAAGATCTTCGTAGAATATTTGGGAGCCAATATGAGCATCCAGGTTCCGCTATTGGTTATTGACCGGAGACATGTCTCGGTCATGTCTACATTGTTCTCGAACCCGTAGGGTCCGCACGCTTAAGGTTACGATGACAGTTATATTATGAGTTTATGCATTTTGATGTACCGAAGTTTGTTCAGAGTCCCGGATGTGATCACGGACATGACGAGGAGTCTTGAAATGGTCGAGACATAAAGATTGATATATTGGAAGCCTATATTTGGATATCGGAAGTGTTCCGGGTGAAATCGGGATTTTACCGGAGTACCGGGAGGTTACCGGAACCCCCCGGGAGGTACATGGGCCTTAATGGGCCTTAGTGGAAGAAGAGGAGAGGCGGCCAGGGTTGGGCCGCGCGCCCCTCCCCCCTAGTCTGAATAGGACAACGAGAGAGGGGGCCGGCGCCCCTTCCTTCTCTCTCTCTCTTTTCCCACCTCGCGAATCCTATTCCAACTAGGATTGGGGGAGAAGTCCTACTCCCGGAGGGAGTAGGACTCCTCCTGGCGCGCCCTATGATGGCCGGCCGGCCTCGCCCTCTTGAACCTTTATATACGGAGGCAGGGGCACCCCTAGACAGATAAGTTGATCCACGTGATCATATTCTTAGCCGTGTGCGGTGCCCCCTTCCACCATAGTCCTCGATAATATTTTAGCGGTGCTTAGGCGAAGCCCTGCGACGGTAGTGCATCAAGATCGTCACCATGCCGTCGTGCTGACGGAACTCTTCCCCGACACTTTGCTGGATCGGAGTCCGGGGATCGTCATCGAGTTGAACGTGTGCTAAAACTCGGAGGTGCCGTAGTTTCGGTGCTTGATCGGTCGGGCCGTGGAGACGTACGACTACATCAACCAAGCGCTTCCTTTGTCGGTCTACAAGGGTACGTAGATCACACTCTCCCCTCTCGTTGCTATGCATCACCATGATCTTGCGTGTGCGTAGGAAATTTTTTGAAATTACTACGTTCCCCATCAGCGGCAGCCCTAGATGCCATCTAGGGTGGCGGCCAAAGGGGAGAGGGAGAGGGGGCGCACCAGAGTGGGCCCTAGGGCCCATCTGCCCTAGGGTTTGCCCCCTCCCCTCTTGGAGGCGCCTTGGGCCTTGGTGGGAGGCGCCCCAACCCACCTAGGGGCTGGTCCCTTCCCACTGTTGGCCCACGTAGGCCTCTGGGGCTGGTGGCCCCTCCCGGTGGACCCCCGGACCCTTCCGGTGGTCCCGGTACATTACCGGTGATGCCCGGAACACTTCCGGTGGCCAAATTCTCACTTCCTATATATCAATTTTTACCTCCGGACCATTCTGAAACTCCTCGTGACGTCCGGGATCTCATCCGGGACTCTGAACAACATTCGGTAACCGCGTACATACTTTCCCTATAACCCTAGCGTCATCGAACCTTAAGTGTGTAGACCCTACGGGCTCGGGAATCATGCAGACATGACCGAGACATCTCTCTGATCAATAAACAACAGCGGGATCTGGATACCCATGTTGGCTCCCACATGTTCCATGATGATCTCATCGGATGAACCACGATGTCAAGGATTCAATCAATCCCGTATACAATTCCCTTTGTCTACCGGTATAGTACTTGCCCGAGATTCGATCGTTGGTAACCCGATACCTTGTTCAATCTCGTTACCGACAAGTCTCTTTACTCGTTCCGTAACACATCATTCCGTGATCAACTCCTTGGTCACATTGTGCACATTATGATGATGTCCTACCGAGTGGGCCCAGAGATACCTCTCCGTTTACACAGAGTGACAAATCCCAGTGTCGATTCGTGCCAACCCAACAGACACTTTCGGAGATACCCATAGTGCACCTTTATAGCCACCCAGTTACGTTGTGATGTTTGGTACACCCAAAGCATTCCTACGATATCCGGGAATTGCACAATCTCATGGTCTAAGGAAATGATACTTGACATTAGAAAAGCTTTAGCAGACGAACTATACGATCTTGTGCTAGGCTTAGGATTGGGTCTTGTCCATCACATCATTCTCCTAATGATGTGATCCCGTTATCAATGACATCCAATGTCCATGGTCAGGAAACCATAACCATCTATTGATCAACGAGCTAGTCAACTAGAGGCTTACTAGGACATGTTGTGGTCTATGTATTCACACATGTATTACGGTTTTCGGTTAATACAATTATAGCATGAACAATAGACAATTATCATGAACAAGGAAATATAATAATAACCATTTTATTATTGCCTCTAGGGCATATTTCCAACACCCCTGTCTTTGCCAAGCTTGTTGAAGATCATTCTCCTCCGCTGAACTTCGAGGTCAATGGCCGGCACTACAACAAGGGATACTACCTAGTTGATGGCATCTATCCAAGATTGTCTACATTTGTGAAGACTATCTCAAACGTTGTGACAGGAGGCAAGAAGTCCCACTTTGCGAAGGTTCAGGAGGCTTGCAAGAAGGATGTCGAGCGAGCATTGGGTGTGCTCCAATCTCGATTTGTTATTGTCCGGTACACTGCTATGACCTGGTCGAAAGATCAAATGTGGGAGATCATGACTTGTTGTGTCATCTTGCACAACATAATCATTGAGAGCGAGCAGGAAGAGCTAGTGTTTGACACTGAACCATACTACAGGCAGGGTCCTCTTGCGCAAGTTGATCACCAGCTACCGGCAGCCTGGACTGCCTTCCTCAATATGTGTTAGGAGATCAGAGACCCGCAAGTGTATCAACAACTGGAGCAGAATCTGGTGGAGCACCTATGGAGGTTTAAGGGCAACGCCTAGCTCGACGTGTGATGAAATATGAGTTTTTATTTGTTGAACTATATAATTTGTATTGAACTATTTGTTGTTGAACTATTTATTGAACTATTTGATTTCTATAGATTTTTGTGATGAACTATGTGATAAACAAAATTACTTTTGTTGAATTCGCGCCGAACCACGGCGAATATGGTCCGATATGCGCCGATATCAAGTCATTTTTTGCCGAAAAGGGGGCCGATATCGGCGCATGGGGGCGACAATTGGGAACCCAATCGCCTTCAGAGCCGATTTTAGCGCCGGCTCGCCCCAGGCGGCGATTTTAAGGCCTCCGGGGGCCAACGGCTGGAGATGCTCTAAAATGTGTGTCGTGAAGAAAAGTAGAGCTGGGTGTCGACTTCTCGACAGACAATGTTTAGGCTTCAATTTTGAGAAGGAGTCCCCTAGCAAAAAACCTAGGGTTTAGGCTTCCTCTGGCGGCGCGATCGCCGAGAGTATCTTCCTTCTTGTGATCGCTCTCCCCTCTCCCTCCCCCCCTCGAATACTCAGGCTGATCCAGGGGGAACATTATGTTCCTTCCCGGCCTTGGTGGACAAGGGCTGGTTGGAAGCAGCGGGCGCGAGATCTACGACATGGCGGTGGAAGGAAGTGACAGAGGGATGGGGAAGAAAGATGAAGACGTGGACGAGCTGCTCAAACGACTAGATCTGCATGAAGATGATGGGGATGACTTTGTGTGGGAGGATGATCTGGATGTCCCAAAGATTCAAGCAAAGTGGCTAGCTATTGCTAGGGTTCATACCAATAAGGGATTTAGCCCGTCGACCCTTTACGCGGATATGCGGGCTGCATGGAATCCGGCAAAAGTTGTGTGTTGGAGGATGATCGGGAACAATTTGTTTACATTGCAGTTTGGTTGCCTCGGAGATTGGAAGACGGCGATGACTAATGGCCCGTGGCTATTCAGAGATCAAGCGGTGATTCTAGTGGAGTATGACGGATTCACGAACCCTAAATCAATCAATCTGGATAGGGTTGCGGTATGGGCGAGAATTTTGAAACTGTCGGACAACTATCTGTATGAGGCTGTGATAAAAGGGATGTGCAGGAAGGTAGGAGAGATTCTGGAGGTGCAGATACAATTACCGGCCGGTTACATCGGCAAGTTTGTAAGAATAAAGGTGAATCTTAATGTAAACAAGAGGCTGGAGCGTTTTGTGTCAATTACTAAGGGGGGCAAGAAATATTGGTATCAAGTCCAATACGAGAAGATGCCGATCTTTTGCAACCATTGTGGGTTGATCAGACATTGGCATGAGGATTGTGGGACTGGTGAACATGACATATCCAAGTTTGAGTGGGGAGATTTTATGATGGCTGATGAATGGAAGCAACGTGGGAATGGTCGTGGTGCAAGCGGAGGAAGGGGTCGAGGCCGAGGGAGAGCTCGCTTCGGCAGAGCATCTGAAGGTAGAAATGAAAAGGATCATGAATGGATGCTCTCTAATGGTGCAAATACAAGGTATGATGGCCAAACAAGTTGGAGGTTTAATGCAATTTTCCAGGATCAGGTGGAACCTACAGATCAGCATCCGGTACAGCAGGACCCTAAGGCATCAGGTCTGGATGTGACCATGGGTGACAATGAACAAGGGGCTAGGAAAAGGTTGGCGGCTGACTTTGTATCAGGAGGGGAGCTAAGCCCCAATAAGTCTATGGTTGTGGTTGACTCGAAATCTAAGGTTTCCACTATGGTAGGGACGTTCGATGAAAACAGTGAGAGGGACCCTTCTTCGACACCCCAGAAGAATGCAAATCGGAAGAAACATAAAGCCGAGGATGAGGAAGTAAATATATGTGAGGAATCGTCTAAGTACAATGCAGGATCGGCAACACTTCTCGAGAGTGACCGCCGGGCGCAATGAATATATTAAGCCTGAACTGTCGGGGCTGCGGGCGGCCTGAGACAGTCAGTTGCATCGCCCCAGTTTGGTTTTTCTCTCGGAGACCAAATTGTCTGATACGAGAGCGCAAGATATGAGATTTCGATTGGGTTTCAGGCATGCTTTTGGAGTCAAGAGTGAGGGATTAAGCGACGGAATGGTACTATTCTGGTATAGTGATTCGGTGGTCACCCTAAAATCATACAGCAAGACTCACATTGATGTTTTTGTTCAGAATGATGCCACAGGTACTAGGGAGTGGCGGTTCACAGGTTTCTATGGGGAGCCGATAGGATCAAGGAGGAAGAGGATCTGGGAACTATTAACGTTCCTGAGAAATGAGTATGATCAACCATGGTTGTGCGCCGGGGATTTCAACGAAGTACTAGACAAAAGTGAACAGTATGGAGGTGTACACAGGGAAGAGTGGAAAATGGAGGGATTCTGGGACGCAGTTAATTACTGCCGCTTTAGTGACCTGGGCTACACAGGGCTCCCATATACATGGGATAATAGGCAAGATGGTAACAGGAATATTAAGGTCAGATTGGATCGTGGGTTGGGCGATG
Organism: Triticum urartu; assembly: GCF_003073215.2. Taxonomy (NCBI): domain Eukaryota; kingdom Viridiplantae; phylum Streptophyta; class Magnoliopsida; order Poales; family Poaceae; genus Triticum; species Triticum urartu. The sequence continues at coordinate 472,042,306 of NC_053028.1, forward strand.
ATCGATTCATGGAGATGTTTGATAATTCTTTAGTCACTCATGTACAGACCACTAAGCCGGACCATTGTGCGTTGATGATTGGTATTAGCAAGTCAGACTAGGCGCACGCTGATGGAGGAAATAGATCGTTCAGATTCGAGAATGCATGGACTAGACACGGGAATTATACTCAAACTATGGAAGAAGCTTGGGCCCCAACGAATGGCAATCTGCAACAAGTGACAGATGCGCTGGGAGTAGTGAGAGATAGGCTAAGAAACTGGAGCAGAGAAGAATTTGGTTCAGTGAAAAAACAATTGAGACTATGCGTCAAAGGCTTGAATGCGTAAGAGCAAGCTCACTTTGGAAGGGTCCGACAGTGGAGGAAAGAAGCCTAGTCAGGAGAATCTCTGAACTGCTCGCAAGGGAAGAGGCAATGGAGAAACAACGTTCAAGAGTGACATGGCTAGCGGAGGGTGACAGAAATACAGGTTTTTCCATGAACAGACAAGAGAGAGGGCACGAGTAAATAAGATCAAATCACTTCAGTTAGATGATGGCAGAACAATTACAGCCCAATCAGAGATGGAGGTCACTGCAAGTGAATTTTATCAGTCTCTCTTTATGGCACAGATGGATACCCATCCAGAGGAAATTACTGCATTTGTTGAACCTAAGGTGAGTGACGTGATGAATGAGAAATTGTGTGCTCCGGTGACTGACACTGAAGTGGAGCGAGCTCTGTTTATGATGAATCCGAATAAATCGCCGGGCCCAGATGGCTTCACTGCGGGGTTCTATATAAAACATTGTCATATTCTGAAAAACTCGGTGTGTCGTGCCATACGAGAGTTTTTTGATACGGGTGTAATGCCCGAGGTGGTTAATAGTACTGTATTGGTCCTTATTCCGAAGGTGAAAACCCCACAGAATCTCACTCAATTTCGTCCTATTTCACTATGTAATGTGTTATATAAGTTAGCCTCCAAAGTTTTAGCGCTTCGACTCCGCCCTATCTTAGATGAAATAATATCTGAGGAACAGAGCGCCTTTGTGCCGGGGAGGCTCATATCAGATAATGTTCTAACGGCCTATGAGTGCATACATTATTTGAAAAGGAAAAGGGGTAAGAGTGGAGATTGTGCAATCAAGTTAGATATGGCGAAAGCTTATGACAAAGTAGAGTGGAGTTATTTGAGAGCTATAATGCATAAATTGGGTTTCACAGAATTTTGGATTAACAGGGTAATGGCATGTGCGGAAACAGTATCCTTCTCAGTCCGAGTGAATGGGAGGTTCTCTGAGATGTTCAAACTTTCCAAGGGCATTCGCCAAGGGGACCCAATTTCACCCTATCTATTCTTACTTTCCTCTCAAGGTCTAACAAGCTTACTTAAATCTGTTGGTACAGGATACTTGAGGAGAGGCATAAGGGTGGGAATCCATGCCCCTTGGATTTCTCATCTACTATTTGCAGATGACTGTCTCATCTTTACACAGGCATCACATACTGGAGCAAAAAGAATTCATGATATTCTAGAGATATATAGACGGGGTCAGGCCAACTTGTTAACAGAACAAAATCGGCGATTTTCTTCAGTGCAAATTGTGATGATGATACGAAAGCAAGGGTACATGAAGGATCTGGCATTGCAAGTGAAGCTCTAATGGAAAAATACCTTGGATTACCAACTGCCCTTGGTAGATCCACGGATGAACAATTTGAAGGGATAATCTCATCAATTAAGAAATTGTGCAAGGGATGATCCCCACAATTGCTTAGCAGTGTTGGTCGAGAAGTTTTGGTGAAATCTGTTTGTCAAGCAATCCCGACCTTCTCAATGAGTTGTTTCCGGTTATCAAAGAACATGTGCAAGAAGATAACTAGTTTGTTAGCCAGGTTTTGGTGGGGAGGAGATGAAAAGAAGAGGAAAATGCATTGGAAGAAATGGATTGAGATTGCCACCCTGAAGAGCGAGGGAGGCATGGGTTTTAGAGACATCCAGATTTTTAATCAAGCTATGCTCGCGAAGCAGGGCTGGAGGCTCCTCACGAATCCAGACTCGTTGTGTGCAAGGATTCTAAAAGGCAAGTATTTTCATGATTGTGGTTTTATGGAAGCTAGAAATAAAAGGAATGCTTCACATACTTGGAGGGCCATCTTGCATGGTCGAGAAGCGTTAAAGAAAGGGCTGATCAAAAGAGTGGGGGACGGCAACTCCATTAGGATTTGGGAGGATCCGTGGGTGCCTGAAAGCCACGATAAACGCCCACTGATCAGACTCCCAACTACAACAGTTACTCTTGTGGATGAACTGGTTGATCAAGAGAATGGGGGCTGGGATATGCAGAAACTAGAAACTAACTTTGTGGAACCGGATATATCCATGATAGCTAGGATTCCAGTGGGTAGAGCACACGAAGATTTCTGGTCATGGTTTCCGGACAGATTTGGGAATTTCTCTGTACGATCAGCCTATAAACTAATGATCGAATTGCGACGAGATGTGGGAGCAGCCTCAAGTGCAGGCGGACCGGACAAACCATTCTGGAAGAAATTATGGCGCCTCCCAGTACCACCGAAAGTGAGGAACTTCTGGTGGAGAGTGATTAAGGGCTTTGTTCCATCAAGAGTTGTCTTATACTCTAGACATATTGAGCCCATTAACTTCTGTGAAGCATGTGGGCAAGAAGAGAGTGTCAGCCTGTCAGGCATGCCCTTTTTGAGTGCACTTGGGCTAAACTATTCTGGCAAGAGATTAAGCATACTACGTCCATCAAAGTACCAATGCTACACCCTCAAACCTGGGCGATGGATATGGTGGAGGGAATCAAAGTACAGCAAGCTGAAGCATGTGTTATTCTTTGTGGTGCACGGGCAGTGTGGACGGAGAGGAATGCGCGTGCGCACGGAGAAAGCTCAAGATCGTTGATACAATCGGTGAAATGGGCAACTGATGTAGCTTATGACCTGACCGAGACTGGGAAGCAGCGGTCGACGGTGACACCTAAAGAGAAACGCAAATGGGAGCCACCAGACCAGTCATACCTGAAGATAAACGTTGATGCAACGTTTGATGTTGATACACATAAGCAGTGTCGGAGCTACGAGGAAATAATTGGGCGGGCCAAACTAATGAACAACACAAAAAAATCAAAATTTAAACCATACTAGTACTTCTAATGCTACTAGGCCAAGCTAGCAAGTCCTTCCTGCGTCACGGAGGCTAACAAGCAGAAAAGTCAGTCTCATACGCATTCAGGCTGCTGATGTAGTTACGCCTCACAAGTTACAATGCATAGTAGTTTAGTTTTTTGCTTTTGGGCAGGGCGGGCCACGGCATGCTTTTGCCTCCACGTAGCTCCGCCGGTGCACATAAGGGAGGCACTGGTTTAGGAGTGCGAGACCATGAAGGCAATTTGATACGAGCTCAGGCGATTTGGTATGAGCATGGTCTCTCTGCTATGACAATGGAATCATTGGCAATTCGAGATGGTGTCCAGCTAGCGTTAGATCTGAGCTACAGAAAGGTGATAGTTGAAACTGATGCCCAAAGGTTGGTCAAATTGTGGAACTCTCGAGATATTGATCGCTCGGAAATTGCTACCACAATGAAAGAAATTTAAGAGCTTTGCGGGAATTTTGAGGAGTTTCACTTAACTTTCATTCGAAAGAAGCGAACGAATTAGCACATCTTTGCGCTATACACTGTAATTCCTTTAGGAGACGCTGTCTTTGGATAAATTATGTTCCAGCCTTCCTCACGCCTTGTGTGATGAAGGAATGTACTCCCGCTTAATTCAATAAAGTTCTTGATTCTCAAAAAAAAAAAAGCTGGGTGTCGACTTCTTCAGAAATCATCGTGAATGTGCGTCCTCCGGGGGCGGCGCGTTATGGTGAAGGACCATGCCAGCTTCACTAGTCCCACGTCATCCACGCCACGTCCAGGCTACTAGCGACAACGACGCCAGTGCGCCACCAACCAAAACTTGCCAAGCACACTGACTGAGTGAGGCAGACGGACGCGGGCAACCAATCATGGCGGACGCGGGCGTGACGGGGGTGGCGGTGAAGCTGGGCGAGCTCGCGGCGGCGGAGGCGACGGCGCTGCTGCGGGTGGACACCGAGATCCGGTCCCTGCGCCGGAAGCTGGCCTACCTGCAGGCCCTCGTCCGCGGGGCCGACCGCGCCCGCCGCGGCCGCGCCAACGAGTTGCTGCTGCTGTGGCTGCGGGAGACGCGGGAGGTCGCCTTCGAGGTCGAGGACGCCGTCGACGAGTTCCACCTCCGCGTCGAGGCCTTCCACCTCAGCGCCAAGGGCCGCCGCGGCTGGTGGCACGGCGCAGCCTTCAACCTGGTCCAGGGGCTCGCCACTCAGGTAAAACATCCCTCTCACCGTTCAGTGCCTCCAGGTTCCTTCAAAATTATGCCAATTATGCAAAATTATATCCCTAAAAAAATTATGCAAAATTTTAATTTTGTTTTTAATGAATGTTGATGGGCTACAAATTAAGCAGTATGAGGTTGTGCAGATTGTTGTACGTCATGGGTTGTCGCATCAGATAGTGAAGATCAATGAAAGGATCGATGAGCTGAATCAGAACAAGGAAACATATGCTATTGAGAGTTTTCCATCCGAAACATGGAATTCGTCATCGATTGAAACTGATCCCGAGTGGTATGCTGTTTTTATTGTTTATTATTTGCTTACTTGTACTTGAGTTTGAGGTAGTTTCTCTTGTTCTTGTTACAAGGCCACAATGCTGTTTCCTTTTGTATCACAATAGTGGTTCTTATTTCTTAGGCATTTTCCTTCCATTTGATGTGATGCAATGCAATGGTACATGAGTTAAGAGCTGCAAGGATCTGACAATTCCATATTAATGCTGCTAAATGCAAGGATCTGACACCCTCGAACTCTCGAAAGTCAAAATTGTTCACGTTTCCCCTCTACTGGTACTGAGATGGTATTGGCTGACGTGGCCTCTTTGTGCCTTCTTTTTGTGCTATTATCATGTCCACGTGGGCAAAAAAGTCAGTGTGTCACCATTTCAGAAAGAACCGAGGAAATCACATCAAAATTATATTAAATGTAAAAGGACGGGGAAATTCACAAAAATAGATAATTGGAAAAGTAATTGAACAATGGTAAACATTTGAAAAATAGATTTAAATAAATTTTAATATTCAAGGAACTAATAAATCGATAAAAAATAAAAACAAAAATTTGCACGTTTCAGGCAAATAACACAAAAACGCACTTTAACTAGTTCTTTTAAAGGTTTACAATATTTTCCTCTTTTTACCAGAGAACTTTTTAAAGATGGAAATGTTGCCAAAGTTAAAAGAGCTATAGCTCTTTATACCATATTTTTATCCACCTTTCAGAAAATATATCAATTTGTATTTTTCTTCATTTTTGGATGATCAGTTTTTACTGATTTTCAAATTTATTTTCCTCTTTTTTTCTATCTAAATGTTTTGGATTTTCCCTTGTTTATTAAGATTATTATTTTTTGTACCAAACTTTGAGTGATGTTGACCCAGTGACGTTTTTCCACTTCTTGGACAACATTCCAACGAAAATATAGACACATAAGCGCCATGTCAGCCAAAACCACAACGCCGCAACAGCTTCGGTAGGGGAGTGGGGTGAGGGGTTATAAAGTGAACTGTGGCTTGGCATGCCCGTAGTATTCAGCTAGTCATTGAGCAGCCGACAAGCAAACACTCGTAATTTGGTATTCATTTACTTTTCCATATCCGTCTGGGGCAGGGATCAACTTGATCTCCATAAAAAAATGGGTATCAAAGTGCTTGGAGAAGTATTTGTCCGAGACCCAGGTGTAATGCCATCTATCCGCAGGGCCGTCAGATTGATCGCACGACCCAAGAATCGCCTAAATGTCTCGTAGTTCTTCAAAAGCACGACCAGAGAGTGGGGGATTGAACAGGTCAAAATACCATCTGAGTATAGAACCTCTCGGACCAAAGCATCCTTATACTTTTTACAAAGGAGAAGCTTGCAGGGAATTTCTCTTTAAAAACCATGTCATTCAACTAATCATTTTAAAAAAGGTGTCCTGACTTTGCTTTGCAACTTGCCATCGTTCTGTATTTGCCACTTCATTTATGATGTGCTTCCACCAGGAGGAGTCTTTAGGGGCAGAACAGTTGCGAACCAAGTTGCTATAGTAGGCATTCCACACTAGCTTGATGCCTTGACCAAAGGGAGATCTTGTTTCTTGCTCAAATTTTTGTAGGTTCTCTATCATGAGGGAGTCACTCCCTTGTTTTTAATTTGACAAAAAAAAACTGAGAAAGTGGATGTCTGAAGGCAAACTAATCTGTATCTAAGTGTATTTGCCCTTAAAAAATGTTCTGTTATGAACTCTAACTAGTTTGTTTGTTTGTTTATTTGGAACACTACTGTCGCATTATGTACCTTGAGTATTTGTTAACAATATTACTTTGCACATTCATGTCGATTCATTTACTTATTTAATTATGCAGGGCATCCCTCTTAAAAAATAGATAAATAATTGAATAAATATTGATTATGTAGTCGAATGTAGTAAGAAAATTGTATGATTAGTTAGTCTGGGACTCTGTTCTGACTTCTGAGTAAATTGTAGGATTGGAAATGCCGCTAGGTCGTACATTCTAATTTTTTGTGTATTGTTAATTTGGCTTCATACAGCCTCTTACAGAAACGTAGGGAAAGGCTGCGTACAATAGATCCAAAGTGGTCGGACCCTTCCCCTGACCCTGTGCAAGCAGGAGCTACATGCACCGGACTGCCCCCCCCCCCCCCCCCCCCCCCCCCCCCCTTTTTTTTTGTTAATTTGGCTTCATCACATATTTCAGTGACAAACCCTTTATCAAGTTTCAAGTTATTTTATTTTCTTCTGGTAGACTATCTGTTTAAATAAAAAATATGTTTGACACTTCATGTTGTAAATCGACTATGCGTGTTCTAAAAAAGCATGCACACACTAGTTCATCATTGGCAGTTAATACTGATCTATTGGTGCTGCAGGTACGAGGATGGATATGTTGAAGACTCCAGAGAAAGTGAATTTGCAACCCTCAAAGACCAAATCATTGACAGAGAGAAGATTGTTTGTCACCGTGCTGTCATCTCAATTCTGGGCGAGTGTGGCATTGGAAAGAAAACACTTGCAAGAAAGCTGTACAACGACCCTGATATTATGAGAAACTTTGAGGTGCATGCATGGGTATGTCTTCCACCGCACATCAGGTTCACAGACTATGTGGAGTCTATGTACAAGCAGGTCAGCTCAGAGGTCCCAGAAGCACCTGAAGAAGTTGATAAGGCATCATTGGAACCTGGTAATGGAGAAACCACCAGTAAAGAGCGCAAGCTTCGACAACTAATGCAGAACAGGCGGTACTTAGTTGTTCTTGATGGTTTGGTCGAAATCAGTGACTGGAACTCTTTGTTGGATGTCCTGCCAGATGAAAACAATGGCAGCCGAATCTTGCTTACGACACGCCTAAGTGTTAAGGAAATCAATCATATGGACCCGCGTATTGCTCCCCTTGAATTGGGTTGCCTTGAAACCATACACGGTCAGCAGTTGTTTTGTCGACGAGTTTTTGGAGCAAAGAAACCTCCAGAAATTTACAAGTGCAAAGCTTACTATGACAAAGTTCACAATATATCGACAGGTCTTCCGCTAGCCATCATTGTGCTTGCTGGAGTATTACGATCAAAGGTGATTCCTACGGAGTGGAATGACGTCCTTGAGCAACTCGAGACCAATGGCCAGCCAAAACCAGTTGGAAGCATATGGTCTTTAGCTTTTGATGATCTGCCACACCACCTAAAGTCATGCTTTCTCTACTTTGCGTCCATGTCAGAAAATATTATTGTTTACCCAGATCGTTTGGTGCGTCTGTGGATTGCGGAGGGTTTTGTGGTGCCAAAGAAGGGGAAAACTTTGGAGGAGGTCGGGTTTGACTATCTGAAGGACCTTGTCTCAAGAGGACTAGTCCAGGTCATGGACAAGGATGCTGGAGGGCGAATCAAGCTGGTAGCCATCCACAATCTGCTTCATGCGTTCCTGGAATCTGAAGCACGGGACTCTGGTTTCCTTGAAATCCACCACCAAGCTAATGTCCTAAATCCAAATGCAGTGCGGCGCCTTGCTGTACACAACTATGTGGATTCATTTGTCAACATACCTAATGAATTTCCTAAGCTGCGTTCTCTTCTCTGCGATTTCGCAGAAGACCAACGCAGCAGTTCAGTATATGAATCGCTTCGACCTCAGACAGTATGGGGCAGCTTTGCAGAGATGTGCTTGAGAGCATGTGGAAGTTCCGACAGAGCTGGCCTCAAGACCATTCATGGGCTGCACTTCTTACAGGGCTCTAGGTTCCTACGTGTTATCGATCTGAATGGTTTGAAGATCCAAAAGCTGCCAGATGAGATTGGAAGAATAATCCACTTGAGGTACCTTGGTATTAGAAACAGCAACTTGGAGGAGCTCCCTTCATCCATTTCCAAGCTTGACAATCTCCAGACATTAGATGTAAGGAGAACAAATGTGACAAGAGTTGTCGATGAATTTTGGGAAATTGAAGCACTGAGGCATGTGCTTGCTGAGAAAATCTTGTTGCCTGATTGCAGAGTCTCCTTGAATAATTTGATGACCCTAGATGGCGCGGAGCCTTCAAACCCGTGGCATGATCAGATATGTCCATTGAACTACATGTTATGTCTCCGGTCTCTGTCGCTGTCTGGGATTTCGGATACCCACACTAAAGCGCTTTCAGCAGCTCTCAGGAAAATGGAATTCCTTGTGAACCTCAACTTATCTGGTGAAGTCCTTCCATCCACGATGTTCACCGACTCAAGCATGCGCCGCCTCCAGGTGCTGATTCTACACGGCAAGTTGGAAGACCTTGATGCTTCAAAGAGTGACCGATATGTCATGCCAAACCTCACCATGCTCCATTTGCACAAATCAGAGCTGTCGCAGCCGTTTGTAGACAAGCTTGCAGTGCTGCCATGCATCGCTGAGATGGAGCTCTCATATTGCTCATACAGCGGAGCAACGCTGGTTTTTCCTGGGAGGGGATTCCAGAGCCTCCGAAAGTTGAAGCTTATTAATCTGTGCGCCTTGGAGGAGCTGGTGGTAGAGCCTGGCGCCATGCCGATGCTCTCGGTCTTGGCCATGCATGGTTGCAGTAGTCTGAAGGTTCTCGATGGTCTGAATGACCTGGAACACCTCCAAGAACTGGCCCTGTACAACATGGATGTGCTCGCCGACACCATAAAACTTGACGACAAGAAGCTTTGTGACAAGATCAAATGCCTGACCACCCCCACCAAGGTAGACCGAGGAGTGGTTGCTGGTTACTGGGTCAGAAATTTGGGGAGACCGGCTATGACGTCACCCGCAGCTCCAGAACTACCCTGCGGTGACTTGGAGAGGTCTGGTTCTGTTGGGCGAAAAGCAACTGATGACATTGAGGTACACTACAGTTCCGGCGGTGCATGGACAAGGTTGGCACAGGTGTAAGCATGTTTACTGATCAGTGTACAGAAGAAGCATGCCTTCGTGTTGATTGCTTGGTGATTCTGTGAGGTGTCATGCTTGCCATGGACGGAGAACTTCTGATTACTCGCCGTCACCTACCTGATTTTCTGGGTTTTCATGGTATATCACGGAACTGTTTCGAGTTCTTAGTTGCGAGCTTTCTATCATTTTTCGACAAAAGGGCCACAGCCCCAGCTCAAGGAATGAAACTGAGTGTCAGCGGACAAAGAGTGGTATCAGACTGGGGTCTCAAACGGAATGCATATAGTTTGACAAAAAAAAAACAGAATGCATATGTGTTGCAGTGAGATAAAAAAAAGTAGCCTTCTGAGACATTTCTAAGCTGATAGCTACATTGTTTTTTTTTCCTGAAATGACAACCGGCAAGTTGGTGCAAGTGCAAGTAAGATTCATAGGTTCAGCAAGGAGCAGCTAGAATAAGAGTGTGTCATGTCTTCAGTCTATTGTTGTTGTGTTATACCTTTTCATTTCATATTGCCATGTCCGCCATGGCCATCTTGTAACTTGCTGCTTGACCTTGTTAGCAGCTACAATGATCTTAAGGCCCTTGAATCTTAGGTATATTCTTCTCTGCTCTCGAGGATTTTGCCCCTGAATCTGGCGCCAAGCTTTATGTTGCTTGTTTACTCAAAAAATTATCTTCCGATCGAAACGGCAGCAGTTGTGAGACTATTCATCGAGAGGAAACCAATCATCTACGGCAGTCAATTAGTGCCAGAAAATCAGTGGGAATAGACGAACACTCCAATACAGGATGTTGTTGGTTGCAGCAGTCACATTGGTAAGAGAACACTCCAATACAGCATGTTGTTGATTGCAGCAGTCACATTTGTAAGAGCATCTACACTCGCGTCCCCAACAGGCACCCCAAGGCGAGTTTTTTCGCGCCGGCGCCGAAAAAACCCTCCAGTCGCGTCCCCAGGACGCCGACATTCGCTGGCTCGGTCCATATTTTGGCCCGGCGATCCCAGGCCGAACCCAGCACACTGGGGGGCGCTTGGGGGCTCCGGCGGAAGGAAAAACCGCGCCTGGGCCACCACTGTCAGGCAAAAATTCCTCGTCCAGATTCGCCCCTCTCCACCCCCCCTCCGCGCACACGCCTTCCGCCGCCGTGCCGATCCCGGCGCCGTCTACCTACCCACCACCGCTAGAAAGGCCATTCCCCCGTCGAAAAAGAGAGGGTTCGCCGTGGCAGCCTCCCCCCGCTCCTGAGCGAGCTTTCCGACGCTCCAGCCACGCAGGGCAGGGTTATCGGCGGCTGCGCGCCTACCACGCCCGCCAGGTGTTCGACATTTTGTCTGCTCGACGATGGACTCGGACGAGGAGGAGGCGTTTGCGGCGCCACTGGAGGAGGAAGCCGATGTCGACGCCCAGGACAAAGAGCATCTCATGGTCCTCACTGCTCTGGCCGGCCTGTTCGCAAGCAATGCAAAGCCGCGGCGAGGTGGCTCAGCGTCGGGCCGACTGAAGGGAAAGCAGAGGCATCGATTGGAAGGCTATTGCTTGCTCTACGCCGACGCTCCACTGCACGGCGAGAGAGTATTTTGACGCCGTTATGGAATGAGGCGAAAGCTCTTCCTCAGGATTATGAATTTCATCTGTGAGTTCGGCAGCTACTTCAAGTGCAAGAAGGATTGCACCGGCACACTTGGATTCACCTCACTCTAGAAGTGCACGACAGCTACGAGGATGCTTGCATACGGAGCTCCCGGTGATTCACTGGAAGACTATGGACGCATGGCCGAGTCCACGACCATTGAGTGTTTATACAAGTTCTACAGGGCAATGGTGGCAGTGTTTGGACCTCAATACTTACGATCACCCAATGCTGAAGACACAGCTCGGATCCTAGCACAGATTGCAGCAAGAGGATTTCGTGGGATGCTTGGAAGCATCGACTGCATGCATTGAAAATGGAAAAACTGTTCATTTGCTTGGCAGAGGATGTACAAAGGCGCCAAAGGCAGTTGTAGTGTGGTACTTGAGGCAGTGGCCACACAGGACCTCTGGATTTGGCACTCATTTGGTATGCCAGGAACTCACAATGACATCAACCTACTGCAGTGCTTGTAACACCCATGATGCGGCTATATCTCCCACGTGTCGGGGCACGACTTAGAGGCATAACCGCATGGTAGGCATGTCGCAAGAGGGGTAATCTTTACACATTCCATGTATTGAATAAGAAAGGGATAAAGAGTCGGCTTACAATCACCACTTCACACAATACATAAATATATCATACATCATCCAGAATACAATCAAGGTCCAACTACGGAACCAAAATAAAGAAAGACAACCCCAAATGCTAGATCCCCGATCGCCCCAACTGGGCTCCTCTATTGATCATCCGGAAGAGAAACATAGTAACGGCCTGAATCCTCGTCGAACTCCCACTTGAGTTCGGTAGCGTCCCCTGTACTGGCATCATCGACACCTGCATCTGTTTGGAAGTATCTGTGAGTCACGGGGACTCAGCAATCTCACACCCGCGAGATCAAGACTATTTAAGCTTAAAGGTAGGAGAGGGGTAGTGAGGTGGAGCTGCAGCAAGCATTAGCATATATGGTGGCTAACATACGCAAAAAGAGAGCGAGAAGAGAAGCAAAACACGGTCGAGAAGCTAAAAGTGATCAAGAAGTGATCCTGAAGCTACTTACGTTCAAGCATAACACGAGACCGTGTTCTCTTCCCGGACTCCGCCAAAAAGAGACCCTCACGGCTACACACGCGGTTGATTCATTTTAATTAAGTTAAGTGTCAAGTTCTCTACAACCGGACATTAACAAATTCCCATCTGTCCATAACCGCGGGCACGACTTTCAAAAGTTCAAAACCCTGCAGGGGTGTCCCAACTTAGCCCATCACAAGCTCTCACGGTCAACGAAGGATATTCCTTCTTGCGGGAAGACCCGATCAGTCTCGGAATCCCGATTACAAGACATTTCGACATTGGTAAAACAAGACCAGCAAAGCCGCCCGATGTGCCGACAAATCCCGATACGAGTCACACGTATCTCGTTCTCAGGGCACACCGGATGAGATATCCTACGAGTAAAACCAACCCTCAAGTTGCCCCGAGGTGGCCCCACAGTCTACTCGGTTCGGACCAACACTCAGAGGAGCACTGGCCCGAGGGGGGGGGGGTTCAAAATAAAGATGACCCTTGAGTCTGCGAAACCCAAGGGAAAAGGCTTAGGTGGCAAATGGTAAAACCAAGGTTGGGCCTTGCTGGAGGAGTTTTATTCAAGGCGAACTATCAAGGGGTTCCCATTATCACCCAACCGCGTAAGGAACGCAAAATCAAGGAACATAACACCGGTATGACGGAAACTAGGGCGGCAAGAGTGGAACAAAACACCAGGCATAAGGCCGAGCCTTCCACCCTTTACCAAGTATATAGATGCATTAAAGTAAATAAGAGATAATAATGATATCCCAACAATATCCATGTTCCAACATGGAACAAACTTCATCTTCACCTGCAACTAGCAACTCTATAAGAGGGGCTGAGCAAAGCGGTAACATAGCCAAACAACGGTTTGCTAGGAAAGGTGGGTTAGAGGCTTGACATGGCAATATGGGAGGCATGATATAGCAGGTGGTAGGTATCGCAACATAGCAATAGAGCGAACAACTAGCAAGCAAAGATAGAAGTGATTTCGAGGGTATGGTCACCTTGCCTGCAAAGTTCTCAGAGTTGACGAAAGCTTGATCCTCGTTAGCGTACTCAACAGGCTCCTCGATCACGTACTCGTCTCCCGGCTCTACCCAAAGCAAGAACACAAGCAAAGGACCAACAATCAGCCACGGTGCAATGCACAATCAACATGATGCAAAATATGGCATGACATGTGGGATGTGATATGCAATGCATATGCGTGCTCCGGAAGGAAAAAGGATGAACAAGGCATCAACTTGGAAAACCAAGTGTGCCGCTGGAAAGATGAGATGATTTTGGTCGAAATCGATATAAAGATCGCCGGAAACGGATGCACGGTTTGCAAATGGCAAGCAAAACAAGAATGTCACAATTCTGTGATTAACAACACGATGTCATCTAGAATACAACAAGAAACTAAGCTACTTCATTCCAACATAGCAACGAAGCACATGGCAATGATCTACTCAAGATGCTTGACAAAACATGAACACTGAGATATGGCTAAATCACACAAGAGCAGGTTCAAACAAGCATGGCAAAAGTGCAAAAGATATTAGCTTCATAGACTTAGTGAAAATACTAACATGCCAGGAATAACATCAGGAAGCAATGTTTAGAGCAAGCAAACAATATGCTACATGAACATATCATAGCAAAAAAAGGCATGGAATGAATCTACTAAATGCATGGATCAAAAGTCTCTTACGACCATGAGCCAAAAAGGCACAAAAGGTATGATGCCACCCATGTAAACATAACAAGAATTGTTAACAGATTCAGACTTAGCAGAAAACTGAGCATGGCATAAACAGAATTATGAAGGCATCTTTGCGAGCTCGATTCACTCACCACAAGGCATTGCATGACAATATAAGCATAGCAATAGCAATAAGACATGTTCATGAAGCTAACCATGGCAAGAGCAAGTTCATAGTATGCATAGATCAACTACAACAACCATGGCAAAATCGATTAACATGTTAATAGTCTGCCAGGAACATTTTATAGCAAAAGTAGAACAAGATTAAGTCATGCTAGGGCACTCCATAATTGCAAACAGGGGAATGTATGGATAGAGCATAACCATATGTACAAATCATCCTTACTGAAGCAACTCAAAACAAGCATGGGTCTCACTGTAGCATCATGTTTATATGGCATAAAAATAACAGCAGAGCAAGGACTTAGCAAAATCCTAAGTCCCTGAAATTAGCAATATCACGAAGGCTACTTTGCATGCTTGTGCTAGTCACCACATTGATCAAAAAAATACATGGCAAACACCCCTGTAAAGATGGCATGGCATAGTTCACAACACATGTAGAGATTATACCCATATGCAGCACACAACAAATGTGGCAAAAATGACAAATCATCATAATATGCTAAGTAACAGCACCTAACAATTTATAGCACTCTTGTATCAACGATTTGGGCATCAAGATGGACTCAAACAAGCATGGCACAAAGGAATGAAATGAATAGCACATCATGATGAACATTTTGATATATTACACGCACAAAATGGAGCAGCACACATGAAGTTATGGCATGATGAATAGGGCCTGAAAATGTGAGGGGGAAAAGACTTTGGAAAATATACCCCTCCGAAAACAGATCTAGGGTTGACTGGCACGCAATCTGTTGGGGATATAGCTATCAGTTATGACCCGCCCAGGAGGGGCCGGGTCAGCCCCAATGGTGGGTCATAAAGGAAGCCCAATAGATATTCAAGGCGATAGGTTATTAAACCTTATAGAAGGCCTAAAGGCCTAGCGGCGGCTTAAGGCCCAATATTGTAAACCGCCATATGTAAGGAAAGACTTGTAAGGAAAGGAATGTAAAAGAAGTCACCGAGCCGGACACGATTTATGAGCCGGCCGGGACTCTGTAGGCCACCAGGCGTTAACCCATGTATATAAGGGGACGACCCGGTGGCGGCTTAGGGAAAGAAACAATAGATCGATAACCAAGCCGGCGAACTAGCCTCTTGGTGATCGAAACCCCAACAATATCAACACAACTAGACGTAGGCTTTTACCTTCATCGCAAGGGGCCGAACTAGTATAAAACCTCTCGTGTCCTTTGTCCCGATTAACCCCTTTAAGCTTCCTAGTTGAGATGGCCCTACGACTAAGTCCTTTTGCTAGGACATCTGCCGTGACAATTCCACGACAGTTGGCACCCACCATGGGGCTAGCGCACGGTGGATTTGAGTTCTTGAAGGGCAACTTCGAAGGGCTCAAGGGATACGTCGTGGGCCGGATGACCAAGAGTCATCGCGGCAAGCTCTACATCGACGATGAAGGTTGGGGCCCCGAGGCCGGCTTGATTGAGTATGGGTACCGGGTCCCCTTTGGCGGAATTCACGTCTTCATGGGCCGGATCGGTGAGTCGGGCCCTGAGCCGGATGTCCACACCAACCTCATCGAAACGGCTTAGCGCGCGAGGTCCACCCGTGTTCAATCTGTCGTGAAGCATGCCTTTGTAGGTTGCATCCACGGCGGTGAATACTCTGAAGGATCGGTGGATGGCGGTGAGACGACTGTCTGTTCTGACGCCACATCATCAACGGGTGAGACCGATTCTTTGTATCAGCTACAGGATGGCATGCTCGGGGGCTGTTCCGATGGCAGTAGTATTCCGGACCCCCTTGAGCCGCCGAATTGGGCCGGAGTCTTCATGGCAGGAACACAGCCCGGGCAGAACTCCATAGCAGCAGCGGCAACAACCACCGGGTCGGCCGCAGCCTGGTCAGGAGACCCCACGCGCCCCCGGCCCAGATTCTGATGGACCTCATGGATAAACTGACGACCCTGTTGACTGCCGTGGTAGACCCGGCGGATAAAGCTCAGCATGATGCAGAGGTGGCACGCGTACGTGAAGAGATGGTACAAGCTAAAGAAAATTTAGCAGCAGAAGAGGTCAGGATGGCAGCGGAGCGGGCGGCTTTGGACGCTCGTGCTCAACAGCTTCAAGCAGAGACCTTCCGGCTCTCGGTGGATCTGAACGCGTCAAACGAGGTCATGAGAAGAAGGCATCAGAAGACTCAGTCACGTCTACCTCTAATGCTCGATCCTAGGAACCTTTTCCATACACCCGGGGCCGGAACAAGTAACCCGACGGAGGCAAATCGGATCACGACACCCGGGGCACCGGTTCAGCCGCGCGCCATGGAACCACCTCGCGTACATACCGCTCCGCCTCATTATGTGCCAACACCACCGGGTCACTTCTCCAATCCCTTAGAAAACCTCATTGCTGCGTCGGTTCGTTTGGTGCCTCTCCCGATGGAAGGCGACTCTCCGGCGGCGATCGAAACACGAAGGGTGAGAGAACTTCTTCAAACAGCTTTGGCGCAGCAGCATGCGTACTCTTACAGTCGAGACAGGATCCTTTCAACCCCTCGCCCGAGCCGGAGCCCAAGCTACATTAGGCATATGGATTCAGCTGACATGTCAAGCAATGCTCAACGCCGCAACCGGACGCACATGCATGAGCCGGTACAGGCTGGAGCCCTTAACTTGGCGGATCAGGAGAGGATCCGACAAGAGGCTGAGCGAGCGGTTCAACTGGCGACGGAGCAGGCGGCTCATCATATTTTTCCGGCTTATCCAGCAACCTCGGTTGAGGCAGGAGTGGCCACAAGAACCGGAGGTGTCCCTTGCCTGGTGCCAGCCATACGTAATGAGCGTTTGCCAAAGGACTTCAAGGGGCCTCGTAAGGTGCCTAATTACACGGCCGATTTGTAGCCTGGGGCCTGGATTGAGAGCTATGAGATGGCCATGGAGCTGTTGGAGGTCAGCAATGCGGCAATGGCTAAGTATTTCACCATGATGTTGGATGGAACGGCTCGCACTTGGCTAAAAGGGTTGCCCCCCAATTCCATCGGCTCATTGGCGGAGTTAAAGGCCCGGTTCATTCAGAACTTCAAGGACACATGCAAACAACCTATGTCAATCGTGGACCTGACTAATTGTAAACAAGAGGAAGGTGAGTCCACAACCCATTGGGTGCGCCGGGTCAAGGAGATAATTCATTCATCTGATAAGATGGATGCCGGCTCGGCAGTATTCACTACAAAAAAATACACTTCCGTGATGATACGTGTTTGTCACAGTAGGTCGCGTTTTCTGTCATGCATGTACATCCATGACGATTTTATGATAGAATCAAGATAGTCATACCTGTGCTGTCGTAGAAGTGTTCCATGACATTACCAAAATTATCATCACGGAAGTGTCCACTTCCATGACAATAAATCGCGCATCACAGAAGTGCTTTCGTCAAGGGTGACCAACACGTGGCATAATGGGCTGGCCCAGCTAAAGGCCCACAAGATTTTGCGGGCCATAATGGGCCGGCCCAAGTAAAGGCCCACAAGATTTTTGTGTGCCATAATGGGCCGGCCCAGGCGAAGGCCCACAAGATTCTTACGGATCATAATGGGCCGGCCCAGCTAAAGCCCCACGAGATTTCGCCAACATTAATGGGCCAGCCCAGCTGTAGGCCCACAAGATTTTGAGGACCCTAGTAGGCCGGCCCATTAACTGGCTGCCATGTTTTGGGCCAAATGCCGGCCCATATTTGATCCAGTCCATTAATGGCCTGCCACGCTCCGGGCCTAATAGTGGCCCATATGAGATCCGGCCCGTTAAAAGCCTACCACGTTCTGGGCCAAATTACGGCCCAGATCAGGTCCGACCCTTTAAGAGGCTTTGGGCTCAATTATGGCCCATATCAGATTCGGCCCGTCAACTGGACACTATACTTTTGGGCCCACTTGCTAAAGGTCCACTTAGTAATTTGGCCTGATATTTGTTTTGGCCTGTTAAGGGCCCATTTAACATTTCGGCCCTATATTAATTTCAGCCTGTTAAAAGCCCGTCATATAGTTGGGCCTAACTACGGCCCGGTTTGCATCCGGCCTGCTCGCAGCCGATATCTGATTGGGCCAAACAAGGACCGAGACAATTTTGGCCTGTTAAAAGTCCGTGATTTGATTCGCACAATCATGGGTCGGGGTTCATTTCGGGCTGCTGCCGGCCCGTGAGCTGTTCGGCACATTTCATGCTCAACCTACATCGTGATTGCATGACGGCCCGATTATGTATCATAATTTTACGGTTTGGCCAGTTTACTGCGAAGACATGATATATATACAGTAAAATAACTGCAGCATCGTGAATAAGAAAAAACCTAGACTATACAATAAAGAAATTACGGCATATGAAATCCACTGGGCATCAAAGTTGGCCACTATGATAATGAAGCACAAGCAGACAGCAGATTACATACACTGGGCATCAAAGATCGCCACCAGTGCAAATAAACACGCTGACAAAATAATATACAAAACTGACAGCACTTCAATAGAGTTCAAGAAAGGTTAGCCCTGATGGGGAGCTGCAGCGCAAGCAGCTGAGCAAGATGATGAGACTGCGCTTGTTCAACACTTATATCTTCCTCACTCTGAAAGATAAACAAGCAGACAAATGACAAGTTTTGCACATAAAAGTATCAGTGCTGACAATTCATCACATTTATTACTGACGAATAAAGTGACACAGTTTAAAATTGCATTAACACAATATGGTATTGTTCAGGTCAAGACATGGCAGGAAATGACATTGTGAAGGAGTTGGCAGCTTCACGACACCACTAGATTACAGATCAAGAACTCATAAGTATCAATGGTTAGTGTGCTGTCAATTTATACCATTTTAGATTGGCAAATAAAGAGACGGTTTAAATAATAGTAGAATGATATGACACTGTTCATAGTTAAGACATTGCAGAATATGACATTATGCTGTAGTGGGTAGGTTCACCACACCACTAGATTACGGATGAAGAACAGAAGCATACATGCAGTGCAAAAGAAGATCACTTGCTCTGTATAGTTTAATTTACATGGTATGAAGAAGGAACTTGGTTGTACAACTGAAAACTTAAATTGAGAAAGGACAAACTTTTGTTTATGAACTACATAATAAACTTTAAACAAGCAATTTGATGCAAACACCAAAAATAAATAGCTATTGCAATCATGCCTAACCAAATATATACAAGAAAGTTTGAAGGCTTGAGATGGACAAACTTACATTATTGGTGAAGACAGGCTCTATAAAGGCCTTGTCCATGCTGATGGGGGGGGGGGAATTCAAGAAGTTTACCACAGAATCTTCTTCAAAAGCATTGCCTTTATTCTACATTTTGTTAAGAGTAAATATAAATGTGATAATATACGAAAAAATGGAGAATATTTAAGATAAGATGAAGAGTGATGCTACATAACCAAGTAGCTATAAATGTAAGTGCAGCGATACAGGAAAAAGGTACAGCCAAGAGCAATGCACAGCTAAACTTCTTCAGTACCAACCTTATGGTAAGAGTAAATATAGATCTGATGTGTAGAAAATGGAGGGCAAAGGAAAATAAGCTCCAGAGTGATGGTACATGAACAACTACCCGTCATTATAAGTACACTGATAAAGGACAGCATGTACTTACAAGAACAATGCAGAGCTAAAAAAAATTGGCATTGGATATATTCTACACTAATGTAACCATTCATACAGATCAGATAATTTCGAGTGAACAATTGATAAGCAAGCTATCATGCATACTGCTGTCACATAATGAACCAGGTATGTATGCAAGTACAGTGATACAGGACAACAGGTACTAACAAGAGCAAAGCAGCGGGCAACATATTTGCGATTTCCTGTCGTTCTTGTCAAACCAGAATTCTTCTTCGAGCAGATTTCCTGCAAAAAAGATCCGTAAGGCACATGCGGAAAAGTAGAAGTTCAAATTGTCATGTGATTTCATAGACAGTACCTCATCCTGGGAACGAGACCAGTGCATAACAAGGTTTTTCCATTCAATATCTTCTAAATTTAGCACAGGAGACTTCACCGGAAATTCATTTATAGACATGCCATCAAAGTGTGATTTCCTCAGGTAACACCGATACTGCTGCAATGCTTCCTTGAAAAGCACAAGCAAGCTTTGCTCGTCATGACTATCCAGATTAACCCTCGCCTAGTTACAACAATGTAATGTAAATCATTGATGTGTTCAATCAGTAGAAAACAAGAAAATAATAACCATAAATAATAGCACTTACACGTAAGTTGGACATGAAGATGTGAAAATGGTGTTTGTCTTCACAACAATCTTCCCATGATGGGAATATATGCACGTAGTCCCTAACAACATTGAAAGCATTGTATTTTAAACTGGGAATAAATGGAATGGGGTTCCAATCTGCAGGAATTGGCCATCTCTGTAGTTGGGATAGGTCTTCGGCCGGTGGACTTGCTGTACTTTTTGCTGGAGTGGGATTTTTCTGTGGTACAGCTCGTGCTATGGTAAATGAAATCGGTATACCTTTTGCTGGAGTGCAGGTCCTGTGTGGTGGGGCTAGTGGTGTGGCCAGTGAAGTATGGGTACAGTCTGCTGGAGTCGGTCCTACGTTTTGCGTCATTGGTTGTACAACCAATGTAAGTGGGGTGCTATCTGATTTCTCTGGCACCACCACGTTTTTCAAGGACTTTGTTGGTGCTCCTTCAGGTTCGGCAATCACCCTCTTCCTTTTTGATGTCTGATGCACAAGAACAACATTTGAGTGGAAAAACTTGGTATGATGACAGATGGAATATGTATTGATAATGGATGGGCATGGCATCTCGACATATATGATGAGTAAACTAAGCAGATGGCGGTGCAACAAAGTAGAAGAAATGCAAGACAACATATGCAAGATACCCGCAATTAATAAAACATTGCCAAATTAGAACAGGCACCTTGATGGGTGAACAGGACAGGCCATCTGCCTTTGACTCCCCGAGGTTAGAATAGTCATTAGGATCATATTCTGAACAAGAATCAACAGGTGGGGAGCGTATGAATTTCATTGCATCCAGAATGGCACTCAATGCCTTGGTGCCAATTTTGTAAGTCATTGCAGTGTTTAGCTTCAAGAGTGGATTGCTGCTAGTGCGAAACAAAGCAGCTACACAGATCATAGTGTAGATATAACGGGAAAACCTTAAGCATCAGAGTAAAATCAGCAAAGTGGAACTTGCTGGAATATATGTGCTAGTATTGCCGGTACGGCTAGAAAGGCTTCGGATACTAGCTCTCTTCAAGTGAAGGTGCGGTACTGTTAATATCAGTGTAACTCTCAAAGGCGACATAGCTCCCCACATTTCCTTGCTATTCTTATAGGATTCAAGTGGGCAGGCCACTACAAATCCTATTCCTATGTTTACAAGATCCTGCGAATCAAAGAGGCTCAAAGTATCCATCACAACCGACCGTATAGACCTATATACTGCAAATGTCCCTACTCATCTTCAGTACAAGGAACATACTGTACTACTACCATACTCCCTTCGTTCCAAAATATAAGTCTTGGTAGAGATTTCCACTATGGATCACATACAGATGTATCCAAATACATTTTAGAGTGTAGATTCACTCATTTTGCTCCATATCTAGTCCATGGTGGAATCTATACAAAGACTTGTATTTAGGAACAGAGAGAGTACATATTAAAGAAGAACGGAAGAGGAACATGGTAAAGAAGAGCAAGCAGATTTTGGATAATAAAATGTTGGTTGCATAGTGCCCACACATGATGAACCAGAGCGCATTAAGAATGCAACTCCCAGCCGTCTCTCGACCATTTCAGGCGGTTGGATGAAGATCCTACGTCTCCTAACCCTTCTTCTTCCTCGTCTCTGATTCTTCCCATACAGAACACTGCACGGGCCGCCGGCCGGACCACCGACCCCCACCGCCTGTGTTCCTCCGCCACCCCACCCCCGCCCGAACCCCCACCCGCGTCGAGTTTTCTTCGTTCGGCGAGGCCCCAAAACCACCCGAGCCCCTTCGATCGCACCGGTAAACTCCGGCGAGCTCTGAAAAATTGACTGACCCAATTTTGAAATTTAGTCTACTGTGATTTAACTAGTGTGGAATATAAAAGGGGAAAACCATAAGCATTGGGAGTATAGTGTTGAGCGTGCCATGGCGGGTCTGAAGGTGCAAACCGGACAAAGGCAACTTCGCAACCAAGACAAGAAATCAGAGTAAAGCAGTGGCCATCTATTTTCTTGCTACAATAAATAAGTTGAGCAGATACGAAAGAGTACCGCCTCTGGTGCGGCGCCGTGTACGCATCTGCTGAGAATTTGACTGTGTTGCGGTAGCGATGGCTGTTGGCAGCGTGGAAGCAGATCTAGGAGGGTAGACGGTGGCGGCGGGGCGCGGTGGACGAGACGGTCGTAGGAGCGGCGCCGACAAGGTGGACGACAGCAGGGATGAAGCGAGAGGACGGGATGCAAGGAGCCCGGTCCGAAGCCGTGGATGAGAGAGGTCGATCTCTTGTAATGGACGATGGTGTCGAGGTATCAGATCCGGCATGGTGGAGGAGGACGGCGGTGGATGCGGTGGCGGACGGCAGCGGACGGAGGAGGGTGGGGTGGAGAGGGTGTTTTGGCGCCCACGGAGTACAAATGGGGAAAAGGGAGGTAGAGAGGAAGGAGGGAACCATGTGTTTAGGGAGCGCTTGTCTCAAATGCGAGGAAATTTACAAACTTAGCCCCCGTTTCAAATTTCTACTACATCACAACAACATTAGTCGGTTGGGGATAGGACGGTAATCTCGCATACACCGAATATTTTCCGACGAGAGTTTGTTTTTGGTGCCCACCATGTATGAATATGAATCGGGGAGGGAGTCGATTTCGGCCGAGGACACACTGTGTTTTGGCGCCCACCGTGTATGAATCCGAGTGAGAGGCGGTTACGTCACGTTTGGGTGAAATTACAAACCTACCCCTATCGAAACCTATAGAAATCCAGCAGATAGGCTTTGCGTGGCAGGGATAGGCAGTAGTGATTTCCATCTCGCAGATTTTGGTTTCGGGCGGTTACTGCGACTTTCCCCGCTTCGTTCAAATTTTGCAGAGTGCACATTTACCGTGCCAACTCAATACGAATCCCGCTTGTATTCTATTTGTTTTCGGGCGGGATCCATTTTCAATTGGAATTACATTCTATATACATCATTTTTTATATATACTTTCAAAAGCACAACAAAGAATTCTGCTCCTTTATATGTATAATATGATTTACAAATACAACGATCTCGAAATCTTAAGGTTGAATTCGAATTTTTTTAACCAAATTATGTTCCACTAAAATGTATGGATCAGTAATATCTACATATTAAATAACATAGATGTGCGTGAATTCATATGAGTATGCATGTTTGATAGATCAATTTTGGTTCGAGTGTGGATTACATGTATCATCATCTCGAATTCAAATATTTGAATCCCTATTTTGTTCACTCCTTTCACGCCCATCTCTCTCGCATGCATGCTCCTTCAGGTAGCTATCACTCTCTTTTCTCCAGCTCACTCGCACGCTCACTTCATGTTTCTCCTATCCTCGCAAACATGGTATCTCGACGTCTCCCTTGAGAAGTGTCACACTCTCCCTATCATTATCCATTACACGGTTTTCATTATCTCTCACGTCTCTACTGTTCTCTGGTATCACTCGTTACCTAAGCTTTCTTTTTCACCGCCACACACACAGTCTCCACTCGTCTTTCACTTTGTCTTTCTCTCTATGGGATTCTCTCACACACCCTATATGTCTCTACATATGACTCATACCACTAAAATTACTCTCTCTCTCTCTCTCTCCTGTAGACACAACATTTGTTGCGGTCTCCGTTTTGTCTCCATCCCAGACTAACATTATTCATTTGTTTACCGATCAGACAACCCCGACTACAGTCTCCTCTCTCTCTCTCTCACAGACACACACACACACACACAACTCCTGCTTCCACTCCCCTTCCCGACTACCGTCTCTCTCTCTCACACACAAAACTCTCGCTTTCGCGCCCCGACTCGTATTTCTCTCACAAACATTTATCGACTAGCTAGCCTCTAGATAGGTTTATACACCCACACACTCGTGCTTCCACCATCGCATACATGTCTCTCTCCCGCTCCTTGTATCTATGTAGATTTTCTTCCCTTCTTGAGACACGCCCTCTCGATCGTGAACACACACTACCGCCTCATTTTAAGCTGATACCTATCGCACACACACTCCTTGTGTCTTTGTCACACATGCACTCCGTCCTCCTCCACTCTCCCTCTCTCTCTCACACACATGGGCTTTTTGCAACAACTAGCAAGATGCCCATGCGTTGCACGAAACATCAAGATGCATTTGTATGAGTAGTTTATCTTGTGGGGGAAAAAGATGAACGAGGGATATAGATCGGTGTGGGTATCTTTTTGAAAAATTGCCATAGTTACCTTCCTATCCGTCAGATATAGATCGGACGGCCTATATTGTAGGATGGCAGGCACACGATCATCATCGATAATGCTTTTTATAAGAGTAGGGATAAAAAATAGAGTTGGTGATGATGGTGGGCCTGCCATCCTGCAATGTAGGTCGTCCGATTTATATCTGACGGATAGGAAGGAAAATATGGCAATTTACCCGCACTCTTCACCACATTTGCAGATAAGGCCTTCCCTCGTTAATCCTTTTCTCCCACAAGATCTTGATGTTCCGTGCAACGCACGGGCATCTTGCTAGTAAGAGTATAAATTAGACATATACCACTTCTCGAATCTTGAAATCAACAACATTCCTCCCTTAACTCATCAAAACCGCCAAAGGAATATATTTTGAGTGAAACATAATGTATTTTTAGTGATATACGTATTTCAAAACTAGACTTTTTTTCTATCAAATCGGTGAATATGTATTAATCTACTTTGATCGTGTGGCAACGCATTGGCACATTGCTAGTAGTTATTATAATTTTTTGGACACTAGACAAACGGTGGAGTACATATACGAAGAGAAGAGGCGCACACACGTAGTCAGCCTCTCGCTGTCTCGCACACATGAGTGTTACATAAAGGCGACATTAACAAATAAACCCTAAAACCCTAGGTGCACGATTTCTGCATTCGTGGGTACCGGGTACGTGGTGGAGCACCTTTGAAGGAATAGTTAGCTCGCGTGATAATTTGATCCGTAGGAGTTGATGGTCGGGACCACAGGTGAACGACTTGGAGTGCGGTGGCTCGCTAGTTGCCACAGATCGAGTAGCCACGTTTAAAATATCGTTCTTAGCAGGATTAAGAGTTCCGATTTTCAATGGCGTGTTATAAGTAGTAAGTAGTTTTTAGAACGATTGGTATGGAGCGAAAATTGAATTCATAGTACTACGTACCTCGGCGTATGGTTGTGTGGTTTTTTTTGCGATGGACGTTGTATGGGTTTATGTTGCGAGATGTTGAACCTGGTAGTTCTAGGGCAAATACTATGGTTTAGATGCTGGTTTTCGGTAATGAAAATCGGAAGGGGAAACCCTTCTTTGATTAAAAAAACTACTACCTCCATTCTGGTTTACTAGTCCCCATCGTAATTTGGGTCAAAGTTTGTCCATGAATTTTACTTGTAAAATGTGAATGGAAAACGAGATTTTGTTTTACCCAAACAAAAAAGGACTGGAGGGAGTGATTGCTCTGACACGGACGCGACCTCTCATAGCGCATGCATTGAACCGGCACCGGCCAAGAGGGCCGCACTCGCTGCAGGCCCGGCTGAGCACGCCTCCTCGCCGCGTGCAACCATCTTAAGACTGCCCCGCCTGCCTTCATTGAATCTGTTGGGGATATAGCTACCAGGTATGACCTGCCCAGGAGGGGCCGGGTCAACCCCAATGGCGGGTTACAAACAGAAGCCCAGTAATATTCAAGATTATAGTTATCTAGACTTGTAAAAGGCGTAAGCCCAAGGGCGGCTTAAGGCCCAAATATTGTAAACCGGCATATGTAAAGAAAGGCATATAAAAGAAGTCACTGAGCCGGACACGTTTTATGAGCTGGCCGGGACTCTGTAGGCCGCCAGGCGTCAACCCGTGTATATAAGGGGGCGACCTGGCGGCGGCTTAGGACAGAGACAACAGATCGATAACCAAGCCGATGAGTTGAGCCTCTTGGAGATCGAAACCCCAGCAATACCAATCCCAACTAGACGTAGGCTTTTACCTTCATCATAAGGGGCCGAACTAGTATAAAAACTCTCTCTCGTGTCCTTTGTCCCGATTAACCCCTTTAAGCTTCCTAGTGCGATGGCCCTACGACTAAGTCCTAGCTCTTGGACATCTGCTGTGTTAACTCCACGACAGTTGGCGCCCACCGTGGGGCCAGCGCACGGTGGATTTGAGTTCTTGAAGGGCAACTTCGAAGGGCTCAAGGGATATGCTGTGGGTCGGATGAGCAAGAGTCGTCGCGGCAAGCTCTACATCAACGACGAAGGCTGGCGCCCCGAGGCCGGCTCAATCGAGTACGGGTACCGGGTCCCCTTCGGCGGAATTCACGTCTTCATCGGCCGGATCGACGAGTCAGGCCCTGAGCCGGACGTCCACACCAACCTCATCGAAACGGCTCAACACGTGAATACTCTGAAGGATCGGTAGAGGGCGGTGAGACGGCTATCTATTCTGATACCGCATCATCAACACATGAGACGGACTCTCTGTATCAGTTACAAGACGGCATGCTCGGGGGCTGTTCTGATGGCAGTAGTATTCCGGACCCCTTTGAGCCGCCGAATTGGGCCGGAGTCTTCATGGCAGGGACACAGCCCGGACAGAACTCTACCGCGGCGACAACAGCAGCTACCGGGTCGGCTGCCGCCTGGTCAGGAGATCTCGCACGCCCCCCGGCTTAGATTCTGATGGACCTCACGGATAAGCTGACGACTCTGTTAACCACTATGGTAGAGCCGGCGGATAAGCCCCAGCACGACGCAGAGGTGGCACGCATGCGGGAGGAGATGGTGCAAGCTAAGGAAAATCTAGCCGCGGAGGAAACCTGGATGGCGGCAGAGCGAGCGGCTTTGGATGCTCGGGCTCAACAGCTTCAAGCAGAGACTTTCCAGCTCTCGGTGGATCTTAACGCATCAAATGAGGTCATGAGGAGGAGGCATCAGAAAACTCAGTCACGTCTACCTCTAACGCTTGATCCGAGGAACCTGTTCCATACACCCAGGGCTGGGGGAAGCAACCCGCCGGAGGCAAACCAGATTACGACACCCGGTCCACCGGTTTAGCCACGCACCATGGATCCACCTCGTATACATACAACTCCTCCTCATTATGTGCCAACACCTCCGGGTCACTTCTCCAACCCCCTGGAAAATCTCATTGCAGTGTCGGCTTGTTTGGCGGCTCTCCCAATGGAAGGCGACTCAACAGCAGCGATTGAAACCCGGAGGGTAAGAGAACTTCTTCAAACGGCTCTGGCCCAGCAGGATGCATACTCCTACAGCCGAGACAGGATCCATTCAACTCCTCGCCCAAACCGGAGCCCGAGTTATAGTAGGCACATGGAGTCCGCAGAGATGTCAAGTAATACTCAACGCCACAACCGACCATATAGGCATGAGCCGGTGCGGGCTGGAGCCTTTAACCTAGCGGATCAGGAGAGGATTCGTCAAGAGGCGGAACGAGCGGCTCAATTTGTAGCGGAGCAGGCGGCTCATCAAGCCTTTCCGGCTTACCCAGCAACCTCGGTTGAGGCAGGAGTGGCCACAAGAACCGGAGGAGTGCCTTGCTTGGTGCCGGCTATACGCAATGAGCGGTTGCCAAAGGACTTCAAGGGGCCTCGTAAAGTGCCCAATTACATGGCTGACCTACAGCCGGGGGCTTGGATTGAGAGTTATGAGATGGCTATGGAACTATTGGAGGCCAGTGACGCTGCAATGGCCAAATATTTCACCATGATGTTGGATGGAACAACTCGTACTTGGTTGAAGGGATTGCCACCCAATTCTATCAGCTCATGGGCAGAGTTGAAAGCCCGGTTCACCTAGAACTTTAAGGACACATGTAAACAGGCTATGTCGATTGTGGACTTGACCAATTGCAAACAAGAGGATGGTGAATCCACAACCCATTGGGTGCGCCGGGTCAAAGAGATAATACATTCATCTGATAAGATGGATGCCGGATCAGCAGTCTTAATGTTGGAGAAAAACTGCCGTTTCGAACCTCTGAAGGAGAAGTTGGGGCGGCTCAAGCGTGACTGTAATGACATGGGAACGTTGATGGCGGCCCTCGTCAAGTATGCCGATTCTGACACTACTAAGGACCCGATGTCTGATGAAGAAAAGGCAATGAAGGGAAAGAAGAACGACAACGGCAAGGGTCACCAGCATAACCCGGCGAATCAGGGAGGTAATAAACTTAAGGCTGATGAGTTTGTTGCTAATACTAATGCACAGGGTGGTAATCAACGGTGCAAGGGCAGACAGCCCCCTCGATCAGGCGGGTCAGGCCCCACCCTTGAGCAGTTGTTAAATGAACCTTGTCCGAAGCACGGCACCCGGGAGAAGCCGGCCACCCACCTGTGGAAGGATTGCACGATTATGAAGGCGTTTAAAAATTCAAACACGTCTGATGGGGGTCACGGCCCAGGTGGCGGTTCAGGTGGAGGCGGCTTTCATGGCCCGGACGCCGGTTCAGGTGGAGGAGGTTTTCGGGGTCAAAGTTATTCTGGTCACCAAGGAGGATATAATCAGCAACCCGGCCAAGGGAATCAGCAGCAGCAATCCGGTTATCAGAGCAACCCGAAGCAGCTGAGTAGTGGGCAATACCATGTATTTACCACCAGTTTATGTAAGAGGGACCAGAAACTTCACAAGAGAGCCGTCAATGCCATTGAGCCAGCGGTTCCATGTTATCTACGTTGGTCAGAGCAGTCTATTGTGTGGAGCAGGGAGGATCACCCGCCCCGGGTTGATAATCTGGGTCAGTTGGCTTTGGTAGTGGCACCTCAGGTTGGTGGATACAAGTTCACTAAGGTACTCATGGACGGAGGCAGCAGCATTAACATCCTCTACTATGAGACGTTTCGCCGGATGGGATTGACCGATAAAAATCTTAAACAATCCAACACTATTTTTCATGGTGTGGTACCTGGTAAGTCGGCATACCCAGTCGGAAATATTGAGTTAGAAGTAGCCTTTGGGGATGAGTATGACTCCAGAGCAGAGAAATTAACCTTTGAGGTGGTTAAGATCAAGAGCCCATATCATGCTTTGTTTGGGCGGCCGGCTTATGCCAAATTTATGGCTCGGCCGTGTTATGTGTATTTGCAGCTCAAGATGCCAGGTCATAAGGGTACCATTACGGTACATGGGAGCCGGAAGATAGCCTTGGAGTATGAAGAAGGAGATGCTGCCTATGCTGAATCTGTCTGTGCAATAGAGGAGTTAAAGTTTTATAAGGATCATGTTGACCCGGCGGACATGACGTCATTAAAGAAGCCAACAACAGAGCATGAGCCGGTGTTGAAATTCAAATCAGCTGATGACACTAAGATGGTCGATTTTGTCCCTGGCAACTCATCCAAGCAGTTCATCATCAGCGCAAACTTGGATCCAAAATAGGAAAGCGCGCCCATCGAGTTCATCCGTGAGAACCGCGACATCTTTGCATGGAAACCTTCAGACATGTCGGGTGTCCCAAGGGAACTCGCTGAGCACACTCTTAATATTGATCCAAAGTTCAAACCTTTTAGACAGTTTCTCTGGCGATTCAATGAAGAAAGGCGGAAGGCCATTGGAGAAGAGGTGGCCCGGTTCTTGGCAGCTGGGTTCATCGTGGAGGTCTTTCACCCAGAGTGGTTAGCTAACCCGGTGCTTGTGCTCAAAAAGAACGGCACCTGGCGTATGTGTGTGGATTACACTGATCTGAACAAGGCTTGTCCGGCTGATCCTTTTGCTCTCCCCTGTATTGATCAGATCATTGATGCTACGGCGGGTTGCGCACGGTTGAGTTTCTTGGATGCTTATTCCGGTTATCATCAGATTAAGATGGCAGTCAAGGATCAAGAGAAGACATCTTTTATCACTCCTTTTGGAGCTTTCTGCTATGTGTCTATGCCTTTTGGGCTTGAGAGTGCCTAGGCGACTTACCAGCGGTGTGTGCAGAGTTGTCTTCACAATCAAATTGGGCGCAATGTTCATGCTTATGTGGATGATATAGTGGTGAAATCCAGGGAAGAGGAAACCTTGGTCACAGAACTGAAAGAGACTTTTGATAATCTCCGGGTTTACAAAATGATGCTTAACCCGGCCAAGTGTGTTTTTGGAGTGCCAGCCGGCAAGCTCTTGGGTTTTTTGGTGTCCAACCGAGGTATTGAAGCTAACCCGGAGAAAATCAAGGCAATTACATCCCTAGCCAAACCAACATGCGTCAATGATGTTCAGCGGCTGGCGGGTCGTGTGGCTGCTTTGAGCCGGTTCATAAGCCGGTTAGGGGAAAAGGCTATGCCTCTGTATCAGTTTATGAAGAAAACGGATGTTTTTATTTGGAGTGAAGCTATGAACGCTGCTTTTGAGGATCTGAAGACACAGCTCGCTGAGCCGCCGGTCCTGGCTGCTCCAATTGAGAAAGAGCCGCTATTGTTATACGTGGCTGCTAACTCACGGGCTGTTAGTGTGGCTATTGTGGTAGAGCGCAAGGAGGCTAGCAAAGAGCATCCGGTTCAATGGCCGGTTATTATGTTAGTGAAATGTTAATTGAATCTAAGCAACGATATCCACATTGGCAGAAGCTTGTATATGGGTGCTCATGGCAAGCCGGAAGCTTAAGCATTACTTTCAGGGACATCCAATCACTGTGGTTAGCTCTGCTCCTTTGGGAGACATTATTCAAAACAGAGAAGCCACTGGGCGAGTCGCCAAGTGGGCAATTGAGCTTGGGTCTCATGGTTTGAAGTATGTTCCACGTACTACAATCAAATCCCAAGCCTTAGTTGACTTCATCAATGACTGGACAGAGATGCAGATGCCAGAAGAGAAACCAGACAACACGTATTGGACTATTCATTTTGATGGGTCCAGATAG
This sequence comes from Triticum urartu, assembly GCF_003073215.2. NCBI lineage: Eukaryota > Viridiplantae > Streptophyta > Magnoliopsida > Poales > Poaceae > Triticum > Triticum urartu. The sequence goes on from NC_053028.1 coordinate 472,073,516, forward strand.
TTGGAAGGCTCGGGGGCTGGAGTTGTCTAAACTTCCCCACGAGGTGACAAACTTTGTTATGTGTTACAGTTGATGTTTGCTTGCACTAACAACGCCGCAGAGTATGAAGCCTTGCTCCATGGTCTTCGAGTGGCAAAAGAGATGAGTTTGAGCCGGGTCAGATGTCTTGGCGACTCAGATCTAGTGGCTCAACAGGTATCTGGCAAGTGGAATTCCAGGGACCCTCTCATGGCGGCTTATCATCGGGAGGTTGATGCCGTTGCAGGGCATTTTAAAGGTTATCAGGTGGAGCACATCGACCGTCGAAGGAACGAAGCGGATGATGCCTTAAGCCGATTGGGGTCTCAGCGTAAGCCAGTGCCACCTAACACCTTTTTGGATGTTTTGCATTACCCCTCTGTCAAGTTGCCCACCGAAGAAGATTTAGCTATTCCTGACACGGAGGCGCAGTTGGTGGCGGCTCTTCATGTCATCCCAGATTGGACGATACCATTCTTGGCTTACATGACCCGGGTAGAGTTGCCAGCGGATGAGACCCTGGCTCGACAGATAACCCGGCGGTCTAAGTCCATGACGATTTCAGATGGAGAGTTGTATCATCGCAGTGTTTCTGGAGCGTTTCAGCGATGTGTTTCCCCCGAAGAAGGTCAAGAAATCCTTCGTGAGATCCATGAAGGCGATTGTGGTCATCACGCCGGGTCAAAATCTTTAGTGGCCAAGGCGTTTTGTCATGGTTTTTACTGGTTGACGGCTCACGCTGATGCAGAAGATCTGGTCAGTAGATGTGATGGATGTCAAAAATTTGCATGACGAGCGCATGTGCCGGCTCAAGAGCTCCGGATGATTCCAATCACTTGGCTGTTTGCGGTCTGGGGGCTTGACATGGTGGGACCTTTCAAAAGGTCTAAGAATAAAAAGACACACCTCCTAGTGGCAGTTGATAAGTTCACTAAGTGGGTTGAGGCGGAGCCTGTGAGTAAGTGTGACGCAGCCACAGCAGTTCAGTTCATGAAAAAAGTGATCTTCCGTTTTGGTTTTCCACACAGTATTATCATAGACAATGGCACCAATCTGTCTCAAGGGGCTATGGAAGAGTTTTGTCAACGAGAGCACATCCGGCTTGATGTTTCTTCTGTAGCTCATCCTCAATCCAATGGTCAAGCTGAGAGAGCCAATCAGGAAATTTTGAAAGGGCTAAAACCCCGGCTTATGGTTCCTTTACAGCGAACGCCGGGTTGTTGGGTAGAGGAATTACCTTCAGTGTTATGGAGTATCAATACTACACCCAATAGGTCTACAGGTTACACACATTTCTTCATGGTTTATGGAGAGGAAGCAGTGTTGCCTAGTGACATCCGTCATGACTCGCCCCGTGTGGCGGCTTATGTTGAAGCTAACAACGAAAAAGCCAGACAAGATGCACTTGACTTGTTGGATGAAGAAAGAGACTTAGCAGCGGCCCGGTCAGCAATTTATCAACAGGACCTTCGTCATTATCACAGCCGCCGGGTCAAGTCCAGGACTTTTCAGGAAGGCGACTTGGTGCTCCGGCTCATCCAGGATCTGTCAGATGCACACAAGCTATCCCCACCTTGGGAAGGACCCTTTGTGGTCAGTAAGAATTTAAACAACGGGTCATATTACCTCATTGATGTTCGAGAGCACAAAGACTCACGTAAGTCGGAGGAAGAGACCCGCCGGCCGTGGAACATCGCTCAACATCGGCCATACTACACCTGAGCCACCGGCTCTCATCATGTACATACGTTTACTTTGTATGATAAGCAATAAAGTAAGACCATCGGCCTCTTTTCTTTTCAAAGACTATGCATCTTTATTATTTCTTATTTACAAATGACTATTAAGGAGCTGATCATATTTGAATCAAGTTTAATCTTTTTGGTCCAGCTTATGATCGTATCCGAATCTAGCTGCAAATCTCATGGTCACTTGGGGGCTTCCTGTTCAAACATAGGTCGTATTCGAACCAAAGAGAACATAGCTGTCGTAGCCCTCTTGATCGGCTCAAGGTCAAAACTCACTGGGGGCTTCTTGATCGTATCCAAATCATAGCTTAACCCCTTTGAGTCCGACTTGGATCGTATTCGAATCAGGGTCGTTAAAAACCTCTCAAGGTCATTTGGGGGCTTCCTGTTCAAACATAGGTCATATTCGAACCAAAGAGAACATAGCTGTCGGTACCCTCTTGATCGGCGCAACGCCAAAGCCACTGGGGGCTATATTGTCGTATTCGAACCTTAGCTTAACCCCTTTGGTCTGGTTTACTGGTCGTATTCGAATCAGAAACCCCCAACCTTTTGAATACAAGATTAAAATTATGCTTGTTATCTGTCGCTTGCCTTTTAGTTTGTTGTTATTTCAATATTACAAATAAATTAGCCTGGTCTTTTTCACCGGCTCAATTATTGGACAACACAGCCTCCTGGGTAATTCAAGCCGGTGGTTCAAGGATCAAAAGGGACAAGTCTTTTAAGGTACAATGATCATTGAGTATTCAAGAAGCATTAACTTTTCATAAATATTGAGTTATCAAATTCAATCACCCGGATTATTTAAACCGGCGATCTAAGGATCAAAAGGGACAAGTCTTTTCTTTGTATTTATAGGAACATAGTTCAAACATTGCAGAGACAAGCATTAAACGATGCATAAGCAAGCATTAAACATTGGCATCTGGAAACACAGATTCACATAGAAGTATTTTATGTGCGATGGCATAAACAAACATGCGGTGTTTTAACAACTAAGTTATTACAAGGCTTTATAAGCCTATGAAGATGATCATTGTCCTTCCCTCACCGGTTCACCATCTTGAGTCTGCTGGAAGTTGGGTTTTGACCAATCAAAGCCGTTCACAGCGACAAATTCGGCTTCGTCGTCGATCAGGCCGACCGGGTCAACCTCCGGGGCAAATGTATCTTCTCTCACTGGTGGGATCAAGTCTGTTACTTTATATGATGGAGGGGCCATCTTCTTATTCTCACTATCAAAACCCGGCTGGTACTTGTCCACATTAGTGTCATCTCCAAGACTAGTCGCCTGAGGCCGGACTCCGCGTACACATGCTATGAAGTCATCCTGATCAAAAGGAGACCCGTCCCCCTTCACGGTAGGATAGCCTCTTGCTACGTCCGCCGGGTCTAGGTCTGGCACCCAAGCCTTGGAGCAGCTTAGGGCAGTCAAAGCTCCGGCTCGCGCGCAGGAGCATTTTACTTCTTAGAACCTGACAGGAAGGATGGACAGCTTGTTCAGGACGTCGCTGAGCCGGTTGGGTCCTTGATTAGCAGGAGAGATGGCAGCCAGAGCCGTTGTGCGCCGATATACAATTGTTCAACCAAAGTGTATACTGCCTTCAGCTTAATCAACGGGTCTTGGCTCAGATTCTTACTTCGCGGACCTGCATAAATTTTTATGGAGTCAGTTGGCGGATTATACTCCGGTTTGGCAAAAAATATACAAAAGGTCAAATCAGGCAGCTTACCAAAGATAGCAGCTACCATCTGAGACACCCGGCCCTTTAACCCGCTCAGCTCTATTGAAATTTCTTTCATAGCTGTTTCGGCTGTCTCGGCTCGTCGGGTCAGAAATGTTTTCTCATTTTCCCAAGTCTTCTCCTTGGCAACAAAGCTGGTCTTCAAATTTTCCGTTGCAGAAAGGCTTATTTGCAGTTTGGAGGTGGAAGATTTGATTTCTGACTCCTGACTCGCTAGCCGGGTCTTTGCGTCAGTCAATTGAGAGTTCAATTCAGATAAGGCGTTCTGTAAAACATTCAGATGAGTCAAGACTTGATTTCAAATTCAAGATTTTAAATTCAAGATTCAAGTCTCAAGTACTTTACAAAAAACCACTTGACACTTGGGGGCTAATGTATGCCAAATCAAATTTCTATGACTTTACAACCATATTTAAAAGTCCCAAGTCCCTTACAAAGTAACAACACTTGGCACTTGGGGGCTAATGTATGCAGTTTAGCAAGTTTATCAAGGTTAAGCCGGAGTATTAAGTACTTTGAAGACGGTCTCAAAAACAATTTTAAAAGCACCGATTCATTTATGATTAAAATGAACTGGTCCTTGGGGACTACAGGTGAAGCTTTGTTCTATTAAAGTCAAGCAAAGATTCAGAAGTAAAAATCTCTGCTTATATTCTAAAGTCTACAGGTTATTCCGGTTCTCTCATAATCTGAAGACTTGGGGGCTCAAGGAATACAAGTAAACCGAAAAAATGTACCTCATACTTGAACTGAAGCTGCTTGACCATCTCAATCTCAGATTCGCGACTGGAGTGTACATGACTGAGATAGCCGGATAAAATGTCACTGGCATTGAGACGGTCATAGTTGGCAACGTCAAAACGACCTTACTGCCTTTCCAACGCCTCTTGCTTTGTGGTACACCGAGCCAACACGGTTGGGTTCCCCGGCTCAACCAAATGGCTACCAGTAATTTGAACATCTTGGGCAGATGGAGACGGTGGGTTGGCTGAGCTTGACGGACCAGCTGTAGAAGGATTCACCGTGGCTTCATCAAAAGTCGGCTCAGGAGGGTTTGCCTCATTGTCAATAGGCGGGTGTTCTGGAGCGTTAGCCAATGGAGAAGGCGGCCTAGCTGAATCAGATGCTAGCACTGGCGGGTCTTCCGCCGGTTTTTCTGCCTTCGCCTTCTTGGATTTAGCCTGGCTGCTAAGGAAAAATATTGTAGGATTGTCAGCATAAAGATACAATTGAGCAACCCTGAAGAAAGGAGGATTTCTGATTACCCAGGAGCAGTCTTGAAAGCCGGGAATTGTGTTTGTGATGAGTCGCCTGAGGAACGAGACACCTCCTAAAAGGATAAAAGAAAAGAGTTAAAAGAAATACAAGGAGCATGATTCATTAAAACGAGTTAAAGACAGCAATAAGTAAACCTCGTTCAGGCGTTTCTGAGGGGTCTGTTGAAGGACGATAGCCGGTTCATCTTCAATCCCAACTTCATGGTGACTTTCATGTTGCTGCTTTTTCAAATGAAAGTTGGGATCCAAGTGAGCTAAGGAGTTAGAAAACCTTACTTTACGGATCACTCGTCGAACTTTGTGTCTTGGTAAGGGCTCTGAGTCGGAGGAAATGATAGTTACCTCTGCTTCCCCGGCCTGACTGGCCCCAGTGTCATCCTGGTAAGGATAAGTGCCAATAAGATTGTTAAAAAATTGGCCAAGGGAATCAAGGGCTACCTCCGAGTCAGACGATTCATCAAGTTTCATTAAATCTTCAGAAGTGGTTTTCTTTTTGTTCTTCGACTTCCGGGTCGTCTTCTTGGTGTTCATGGCAGTGGCTTTCGCCTTCTTGGCAGCCTCGTGGTCATATTTCACCTTCCAAAAGTCAGAATTGGCCTGCAAAGACAAGAAGAAAGATCAGTGCTAAAGTAATATAGCTGGGAAAAACACAAAGGAAAAGAGATCAGAATATACTTACTTCTGGTACCGGGTTAAGCTTGCAGAAGGGATTTAACCCAACAATGTTGCAGTCTTCATATTTCCCATTCACCAAAAGGTTTGACATTGAAACAATGTCTTCTTCGGTGAGTTCAACTGGGCTGTGACGAAGAGAGTCGTCCGGGCTTCCACCATATTCATACATCAGTTTTGATCGACGGCTTAATGGAATAACCCGCCATGAGATCCAGCAGCGGGTCAGATCTACTCCGGTTAAACCGTTCCCCAACAAAGCATTGATTCTTCTGATGGATGGAAGCAGCCTCTTGCGTTCAGCAATGGTGAGTTTATCCGGAAGGGTGAATTTGGAGTCAAGACGATCGGGGCGGTAACCCGGCAGCGGCTTCTCGTTTGCTGGAGAGATATCCTGACAGTAAAACCAAGTTTGGTTCCAGTCCTTTGGGTGACTTGGTAAAACTATGAGAGGGAAGACAGCACCCTGACGGTGCTGAATTGAGATGCCTCCAAGTTCTAAGCTAGGACCGTTGGTGCATTCGTTTTGCCGGTTCAGATAAAAGTACTCTCTAAACAGCTCTACGGTCGGCTCTTGCTGAAGATACACCTCACAGAGCACTTGGAAATTACAAATATTAGATATGGAATTGGGTCCAAGGTCCTGAGGATGGAGTTTGAAAAAATGAAGGACCTCTCTGAAGAATTTTGAATTGGGTGGTGAGAAACCACGGTTCATGTGGTCAGTGAAGACAATCACTTCTCCATCTTTTGGATTGGGGCGTTCTTCCTCCGGGTCAGGAGCACGATAAGACATGACAGTTTTTGAAGGCAGAAACCCAATGAGGAAGAACTCTTTTAACCGTTCCTCAGTTATGGATGAGGGGACCCAGTTACAGACGGTGGGTGTCTTTGACGGCATGATGTGCAAGGAACTAAAAAAGAAATAACAACATGCCGGTTCAGTTTACGGTCAGGTTAACAGTTAAAGGTTGAAGATGTAAAACAAGTAATGGCGGCTTAACTAAGGGCTAATGACATATAAGGAAAAGAAAGCCGGAGCGGTAAGCCGCCATGACTACAGATTTTCTCAGAAAGCAGATTCAGCTAAGTGTTGGCATAAACAAGTTTTACCAAGCTGTCATTATTATTTTGGATGAAATGGCCGTTCTGAAAAGAAAAATATTCTAGACCTAAAAATCTAGTACAGATGGGTTCGTCAGCTATAACGAAGCATCTATACAGGAAAAAGGGATCTACTGCTATCAAAAATGGACACAAAACAACTACCGCGCGAGTTATATCTCCTTTTTGGATCAAGAGAGGCTGCGGAGGAAGAACTACCAGAAAGGTTCATGAGGAACAGTGAAGAACACCGATGAACTCATAAAGCCTTAATGCAGATCTAAAAAGTTTGAGAGGGCAAGACTTACGGATGCGGATTTGCTGCGGAGGGTCGTCGCCGTTTATCTGGACAGTTCAGGGTGATGCAGCGGCCAAGCTCGAGGATGACGATGAGCGTTGCGGCGGCGGCGGAGCTCGGGCAGCGGCGGAGATTGCGAGAGGAAGAAGATGAAGAAGAGGGGAGAATGAGAAAAACCGGCCGCGTGCCTATTTATAAGGGCAGATGCGAACAGACGGGCGCGAAAATCAAGGAAGGACCAAAATAATGATTATCCAGCTAAACGAACACCTCGATTCTCGGAAGACACTAAAAGATAAAAGATCCGTTAAAGATGACGTCATAACAGGTTTTCATGTTTACAGAAGATGGCGTCATGGCAGGTTACAGAGTTCTTTCAGACAAAGGAAGATGGGTTTCGTCTAAGTGTTGAAGATTGACAAAGAACACAGTTCAAGTCAACCTTGGGGCCTAATGTTGGGGATATAGCTACCAGGTATGACCCGCCCAGGAGGGGCCGGGTCAACCCCAATGGCGGGTTACAAACAGAAGCCCAGTAATATTCAAGATTATAGTTATCTAGACTTGTAAAAGGCCTAAGCCCAAGGGCGGCTTAAGGCCCAAATATTGTAAACCGACATATGTAAAGAAAGGCATATAAAAGAAGTCACCGAGCCGGACACGTTTTATGAGCCGGTCGGGACTCTGTAGGCCGCCAGGCATCAACTCGTGTATATAAGGGGGCGACCGGGCAGCGGCTTAGGATAGAGATAATAGATCGATAACCAAGCCGGCGAGTTGAGCCTCTTGGAGATCGAAACCCCAGCAATACCAATCCCAACTAGACGTAGGCTTTTACCTTCATCGTAAGGGGCCGAACTAGTATAAAAACTCTCTCTCGTGTCCTTTGTCCCGATTAACCCCTTTAAGCTTCCTAGTGCGATGGCCCTACGACTAAGTCCTGGCTCTTGGACATCTGTTGTGTTAACTCCACGACAGAATCCGCGCGTGTGCCAGCAACACGTCCTTCCGCGAGCCGACAAACATTTTAGAACACAAAAAATGACTAAAAATAATTAATTTACGCATGGTCTTGACTTGTTGTGCTCGCACTGGTAGCAGGAACTAGTAGAGGATTTTCTTTATTTATAACTCTCCTCACATTTTTTTGGCTTTGAAGTGAATCATGGTTGTGGACATTATGTATGAATGTGCAGATATCTGTGAACATGAGTTTGATGTGGAAGTTGAACTTGGAATGTCGGGCTTGCGCGTGAACTATACCATGTCCAATGCTTCATCTGTTATTGTTTGGAAAGTAATTGCTGTTATTACATGACCCAAAAAAACATTTTGTGCCACATCAGTAGATGCACGGACATCACAACAGGCATGCTGACTGGATAAACATTTGAACCTAGCTATTATGAAGGAAATTTTGTATTGACAACAGTTTTAGATAGCAGGAGACACCTAGCCTGCTCTACCTCTGCTAGCTTATTTCTGGCTTCTTCCATCTCTTCTTTGGCTTTGGTGAAGAGAGCATCTGATTGCTCTTTTCGCTTCTTCAGGAACTCAGCTACATTCTCAAGGTCTGCTGCATGCTTTCTTTCAGCCTTTACTAATGCCACGAGGACACGAACAACTGACGACTCCACCTAGCTTGTGTGTAATCCAGCATCATCTGGGAATTTGCACCTTGTGTCTAATCCAGCATCATTAGGGAACTGGCACCTTGTGTGTAATCCAGCCTCATTTTGGAAACATGATCTCGAGGTTGACCATACTTCCCTCCTCGCAGGAACTGCATCCTGACATGAAGTTACTTCTTTTTTAGATCAATACTCAGAGCAACATAGATCCATTTAGTAGAAGCCAGATAAACAGAACTCGGAGAAGTGAATTCAAAAGGAAAAAAATAAAAATAGACTACAAGGTGAGAACACCCACTTCCTACATCAAGCTAAAAACGAAAGCATTAGGACGATTAAGACTCTTCTTATTACACATCGAAGAACACCACACTTAAGAGAAATAGAAACTACAACATATACACATCAAAGAACACGAGACTACACGAAAGTAATTGAAAGGGTGTTACTTACCAAAGCTCATTTTACAGGTTCGGTGCAGCTCCTCTTTAACTTTCCACGCTCCTTGAAGATGTCCCGAATATCCCGTGTTTGGTCTTCATTGCTCCTCTGCATGTTCGCACTCGTGGTTTTAAAATCTCAACATGGCAAGAAAAATATACTACTAGTAATACTCGCGCATCTTGTGGGCAACATTAAAGCACTCGTCTGCCATGTTAGAGCATCTCCAACAGAATCGCAACGCGCGGCGCTTTAAAAAAGCGTTTACAGTGCTGAGATCGAGAAGTAGATACTAGAGAGTAGAGGATAGTTCTCAGCATAGATAGATAAAAAAATATAATTCAACTACTCCTCGTCGTCCGACTCCTCCTCGGTGATGTCCTCCTCCGACGTCTGACTGTAGGCGTGAAGATACCGATCGTCGTTGGATTCCCAGGGCGACGCTGCTCCTAGCCTTTGGCGACGCGGCGGCATGGTGGCGCGGTGGCGGCGAGGCAAAAAAGAGCGGAGAGAGAGCGGTGGCGAGGCACAGAGCGGGGAGAGAGCGGTGGCAAGGCACAGAGCGGTGGGAGGGCGTTGGATTTTATAAAGCATGCCGGACGCTGCGCGCCAAAACTAGCGCACGTCCGGCCGTTCCCCCCCCCCCCCCCCCCCCCCCCCCCCCCCCCCTCCCCCCCCCCCCCCGCGCGCGATCCTTTCCCGACGTCTCTGGTATCTCTACTCTCTTCTCTACTGTTATATTTATTTTATATTTTATATTTAATATTTATCTCTACTTCCTTTACTGTCTACTTTTTTTTCTCTATACCTTTTTCTCTTGCAATATAGGCCATCCGATTTATATCTGACAGATAGGAAGGAAACAAATGGGAATTTTGCAAAAAGATACCCATAGCCCTCTCCAGATTTGCAAATAAGGCCTTCCCTCGTTCATCCTTTTCTCCCACAAGATAAACTACTCATACAAATGCATCTTGATGCGTGCAACGCATGGGCATCTTGCTAGTTCTAAAAACCTTTCCATCATTTGCCACACTACTGGTTGCAGATGAAAATCCTACCCAAGCACAGCGCGATACAGGAGGGACGCACAATTACAAGCTGATATTCTGTTGGACAATGGAGGCTATAACCAATTACTTTTACGGGAACAATAGCACCCAGGAAATTTGAAGGGTAGGTATGAACAAAATTGGAACTGCACATGTACGCTAAGTGATTCAATACACACATTACCAATTGAGGAGGAGAACGATGGTCGCTGCGGCCTCTCTGAGTCATGGTCGGCAACGGGAGTCAGTTCATTGTCCATGACGGTGGTACTTCTGCACTTGGCGTCGGCTTCCGGGAAGCAGATCCGAGACCGTGGAAGACGATGCCGGGGAAGAGGCTCCATGTACGACGACGACGGTGGACCGGCTCTAGTGCGGCATACGAGGTCGTCGATGAGGCAGATGCGCTGCGATGGACGAGTGCGCTGATGTAAAGGGGAGGAGCACAAAGGCTGCGATGCCGTGGAGAAGTCTATTTTGCGGTGGGGATAGAAAATGGGGAGTATTCCGGTGTACTACTCTGGGTGCCGGGGTGGGGTTGGCTGGGTAGGGTGAACCTGAAGTTACGAAAACAACCCCCTACCAAGCGTCATCCATAGGCCTGTTCCGAAGGCTATGATGGTAACTTCCCACTGCTCGAATCAGGGTCGCGGGAGATTTTCCCGCCGACCTCAAAATTTTGTGACACTGGACTCCCCGTGTGGCGTGTTGAGTGATTCGGCTAAGCAACTAGCGAGTAGTAGTAGTAAACTCTGCATATTAGGTTTGACCGAAGTCAAACTTCCTAAAGTTTGACCAAGTTTATAGAAAAATATAAACATTTACCATAAAAATATGTATGATGTGAAAGTACATTCAATAATGAATCTAATGGTATTTATTTGTTATTGTATATGTTAATATTTTTTGTTATAAGCTTTCTGAGAGTTTACAAAACTTGACTTTGACCAATGCTAATACGCGGACTTAAATAAAAACGGAGGGAGTACACATTTGTTTTCTTAGTTTGTAGTGAACTAATCATTTGTTGGAATTGTGAAATAAATATATTAGGCTATTGACTTCGAATGTAATGGTCTATACAATTCAATAGTTACAATCATTGTCAAATCCCAAGATGTATACAAGGTCTATAGTACTTCACAACATGCTCAAACTCACATAATGCCAGTCAAATGAGAATCTAAATGCATTTCATAGTTATTACTTTGTAGGATGCAACAAAAACAACCATAACTCTACATCAGCCATTATAGAAGCAACATTTTGACATATACCAATGTGTGAATGAAACGTGCAGAGAGAGATTTTGAAGATGGAGCAGATAGGGCGGGAAAGGTTGTATGCATGTGGACGAGAGAGTAGGAGACAAACCTAACGAGACAGAGAGAGAGAGAGAGATAGAGAGAGAGAAAGAGAAAGAGAGAGGAAGAAGTTAGGTCTGTGAGAAAGATGGATACATGTAATATACATGAGATGCGTGTGCATCTGGATTCTGTATACGTGGAAGGAGAAGAGAAAACATGTTTGATGAGAGAGCTGGAAAAGCATGGACGAGAGGGGAAGGATCTCGTGGGTTGAGGGATTGACAATTTTGTGCGGGGGAGTGAGGGATTGGTAATTTTGTGCAAGAGAGAGAGAGAGAGGGTGGGGGGAGGAGTCAGCCAGCCGTCGTCACATAACCCTACTTCCAAATGACCCTGCATTCTCTAGCGCGGTGTGGTCGCCGTCTTCGATCTGCTCGATGCCTCTTTGAAGATTGAGGTGTTGTGCATGTTGGGGTGCAAAGAAGCACAAGCGAGAGTGGTCGCCGTATAACCTTGGATGGGGATGAATTGTGTGCTCGGGGGAGTGTGTGTTGTGCTGCGTGTCTGTGTGTGTGTGTGTGTCAGATATTGAGAGAAAACAAACCTAAGGAGAGAAATGGGTATTCACGAAGAGATTGTGCGGGCCTTGAGGTGGGCAGGGTCCGGGTGAGGGTGTCAAAATGTGTGCGTTGATGCATGTGTTGCATGCGACCGTGCGAGGCACGGATGTATCGAGAGAGATGGTTGTTGTGTTACGGATGCTCCTCTCTCTCTCTCCCCCTCTCTCTCTCTCACACACACACAAGTAAACTAGAAGACCGTTCTCTCATGTATACACAACGTATCAGCATCTGTCTATGTCTCACTCATGCATGATTATTTGCACATTCACACCTCTCTATGTCTGTATCACACGCACACCGTCTCCACATTTCCCTTCCGTCACAACACACATATGGACACATACACACGTTCTCTCTCAGTCACACACACAAAATCAGTATTAAAAAAACTAGGGCGCACCTAAAACGTCCAAATCCAAATAAACACGAACTGGAGCTAAATTCAAATATATGGAAATATTGCAGCGTCAAGAACTTTCACAGGAAAAAAGTTGAGTAATATTCGAGGATTGTTTTCACACACACAAAAAGGTTCGGTGGATGTCCTTCGAGCGCGACATGGTGACGCACCGTTCGATCGACCGCGCGGCCGCGGTCCACGCGCTTGCACAGGATTCCGTATCGTGGCTGTGGTACTAACTAATAAAAGCGCTGCCTAAGTCTAATGTTTACGTGTACTAGTATGGTTTTCTTTTAAGTTTGACCAACCTTATATATAAAACTAAAGTAAGCTCTCACACGCGCACTCATCAATATGCCGCCACCGCCGTTGCACATGCCGGTGCCCGCCTGCTCCGGCCAACAATTTCTCGCCCATCACAGCCGTGTTGCCGCCATCCCTGTGCCATCAAGTCGAAGGCTCGCTCGCTCACGTCGTCTGCAGTCCCTCCTCGCGATGCCGCCGCGCTGCCAAGCATGCAGGCAGCTGGTGGAGCCGCGTCTATGCACGCAGCGCACGAAGAGGAGGATGAGCGCGTGCTCCAGCACGCCGGCGAGGAGGAACTAACGTGTCATTGTCGTCTCCGCCCGCGTGGAGGAGGCGCGCATGGTGGCTGTCGCAGCGGAAGCCAGTCGCGCGCGCGTCGAGCCCACAAACCGGGTGCGGACGCGGAATCTACCTTCAAGACCTTGAATGCCATGTGGATCCTGCAATTTGAAGGAGCAATTTGGGTGAGTCGACTCATGTGAGCCGTTTGATGCAACATGGATGGCTAGAAGGGCTTCTTCCACCTCTTCTGTCGTCTTCTTCCTTCGCTCCGTCGAACTTCTTTCACAAATCAACTGACCCAAATTATACTACTAGTACGAACGTATTAAGTACAGTAGGAACATGAAGATACGAGCAGTAGTACCAACTGCAAGAAGAACAATAGTAAGACATAGTACTAGTACTAATGTACGTACTAAAGAGTTCAAATAACGAGAAAGAACATAAACATAGTTCTGCTGGGGCCTCAGCACAACACACCCTTGAAAATAAACTAAGCAACTAGTTCGGTTGACACTTCAGTAGAACCAGCATGAGCGACGACACTGCCACCTACTCGGAGTCTGAGTCCACGTCCTTGACTTCGTCCTCGTCCCTCTTCCTCTTCCTCTTCGCCGGCGCTTCTTTGCTTGAACCAGACACTGGGCTCTGCTTCTTCATCCAACCCTTGTAGATATTTAAACAAAGGTAGGCATCCATTGCTGCGTACAGGATGTGATCTTCATCTAATGTCTTCGACTCCCATGCATGATGAAACTCGTGATGAGGTTTATTCATTTTAGCGTACGAAGGATCAATCATGGCTGCTGCCAGGGTCAGCATTGAAGGTTGAGAGGAGGACACCAGGCTTGCCATTTGGAGATCGAAGGGCTGGCCTACAACGAGACCTATCCGATTCAGGACATCCCTGTCGTTCTTAAAGCCTACAGTAACGAATTTCACTCTTTTGTCCTTGAGGAAGTTCTTAAAATCCTGGCACTCAACGTCGGCATGGCATATGTGGTAGACCAAGCAAACGTTATGTACGCAAACCTGGATCACGGTGGGCTTCTTCCTCTCTTCGTCCTTTAGATCCTTCTCTCGTCCCAGGACTGTGGTGTACTCGACATCTAGCCCAGCGACCCACTTATCCGTTGAACTGTTGAGCATGCGTAGGAAGCGAGCAAGCCATGCTTTCACCGTCTCGGATCCACGTGTGTAGATGACGAAGAACTGATCGCCTGTGATGGCTCTAACCTGGTACTCAGCAGCGACCATGGAGATTTGGGAGGCCATGGATTTTGGAGGAGGGTTAGGAGAAGTTGAACTATTGTACCCTGCAAAAAAATGGGAGCGAACTAATGTGAAAGGACGGGACGACTGGGAGCAAACTGTTGTAAGGTAGAAGATGGGGACAAGTAGGGCGTGCGAACGGCGTGGGGTTGCTGTCTTGCTCGGTGGATAAACGGCTGCAAGCCCCCAAAGAGTTCTCGAGAACTATGCGGGACCCACTAGATGTCATGTCTACTAGACCCATATCGTAGGCCTGACGGTATAGCTTCTGCCTGTTCTCATGCCATGCCGGCGCGTGGATGTAACTTCACTTAATTCCGTCAAACATCGCGCCTCCCACGACCTTCGCCTCCCTCGCACGGTCGCGCCCTTTGAGACTTCGACCGGCTATAAATGAGCAATTTTTTTGCCTTTTTTAGACAAGCAAATTTTTTTGCCTAGTCTGCATGCATGATACTCCCTCTGGTCCTTTTTACTCCAGTCAACCATTTGCAAAGTGTTTGACCAAATTTATACTTTTTTGAACACCACCTTATATTAATTAACCAGCCACACCAGTACACTCATTTGACACAATATTCACCATACAGGGAGGTGCGTTATTTACAAGAATACCATCTAATCTATTGTCAAAGCTATACTTAGCGACTAAGTGTGCCACCCTATTGGCCGAACGGCTAATCTTTGACAATTGAAGATTGTTGATCAACTTCGAGATGCTCAACGCTTTCATCTTCAGGTCACGCATAGCAGACCTGTCATAGTCCCCCGATGCAAGAGGCGCTACCACAAAAGGGCAATCACTCTCTAAAATTACAGGATTATGAAGAGAAATACCTATGTAGAGAATGGCAATGCAAGCCCTAAGCTCCGCTTCCTCCACGCTTTGACAGGCATCAATGAAATCCCACGACCAAATTTATACTAAAAATATCAATATCTACAATACTGATTATAATGAGTATAAGAACTACGTTTTATAATGAGTGTAAAAATATTGATTGGACATTGTGAATGTTGACACATTTTTCTATAAGTCTGGTGAAAGTAGAGGTACATTGACTTCAGACAAAACTTAAATGCACAATGCAGACTAGTTCCTCCGTCCAGGTGCGTGCCATGTCCTATCTTGTCATCACAACAAGGTTAGCTATTAGAGTACCACTACCTCCCTTCTAGTTTAAAGGGCTCGATTCAAAAATTTCACCTACTCTTAGCAAGATAGTAGAGGCGGTGGAATAGTTTTTGAAGTCTACAAAAGTACTCAACTAGTGATGTCGTTCTTCACAAAAAATGTGTTTACCAATGCATGCATGAACACTAGTTACTCTAACCCCCCTCTCTTCTTTAATTCTTTGCCACATCAGCATGTTTGCTATTCTCGTGTGCATGATACCAGCTAAGATACCACCATTATGGCCAGCCTTAATCATCGGATGCAATAATTTAGTGCACCTTGAAATATGAACATGTGTGGGGCGTGTATATTTTTAATGACTTGAGACTATACCTAGCCCGGCATGCAAGATGACTTATTATGCACCGTTCCCCATACCTGCAGGAAGCCCGTTCGTCTCCAAATATTTTCCTCTCCATGTGTGGAAACAATATGCCTGCCAAACTCTCCTTCTCCCTCCGGCGGTCCCACCACTCCACCCCGTGTGAAAAAATCTGTATGCATGACTCTCCTCCCCCCACGCTCGTCCAATCCGTTGTGACCAGCAATATTTCCACCCCTTCACTCCCCCGTAATTTACTCCAACAAATATGCCCACGTAGCTGTTACTTAACTGTAGGTGCATTGGGTCACTGCCATATGGGCCCAACAGGGGTCTGGCCCACATGTCAGTGACGCAACTGGACCTGTAGTTAAGTCAGTGCAGCTCAGCCCATATCTTACGTAGGTGTGCCATTGCTCGCTATAAATACTGCGCCTCCCACGACATCGCTATCTCCTCCCCCTCACGTTCACATTCATCGCTATCTCCCCCCTCCCTCTCACGTCGACCACCATGGCATAGCCCCTCCCAAGCCCTAGGAGCCCCTCGCTGCACCGCGCGGACGGTCACGCGTCGTCGTTCCGTTCCTCGCCGCCACTAGTCGAGGAGGACACGTCGGTGTTCCGCTCCTCGCCGCTACGCGACGTGTCGCCATTCCGTTCCTCGCCGCCACTAGTCGAGGAGGACGCGTCGGCATTCCGCTCCTCGCCGCGACGCGACGCGTCGCCGTTCCGTTCCGTTCCTCACCGCCACTAGTCGAGGAGGACGTGTCGGTGTTCTGCTCCTCGCCGCGACGCATCGAGGTGGACGCGTCGGTGTTCCCAATCTCGCCAGCACGCGCGCCGGAGGACGCGTCGGCTCCCCGCTACGAGGAGAACGACGCGCCGCCCGCCGAGCCCCCCCAGCCTTGAGGAGCTTTGGAAAGAAATGGATGTCGCCTTGTGGGAGGCTTTGCCTCCAGCAGAGCGCGCCAAAATAGAGGCGGAGAAGAAGGCCGAGGAAGAGAAGCGCACCGTGGAACAAGTTGTCTGGGAGGCCTATGTCGCGTCCGAGGGAGTTAGGCAATTGGCTCTTTGGAAGAAGGCTCGTGCGAGGGCCGTGAGGGTGGCGGAGGACGCCCATGCCGACGCCCTGAGTGCAGTCGGGCCCAAGCGCCTCATCTACGCTTGGCGGTACATGGACCGGGTGCATGCTTCCAGCAAGGAGGAGTACCTGTTGGCGCCAGATCACCACACCAGTGAGATCAAGCTCGCCCGCCGGCAAGCCGCCAATCAGCACCTCGCGAGTTGCGAGGCTGAGGAAGAGGCATTGTGTCCGCGCGCTGGGAAACGGCCGCGCACCAGGGCACTCGTGGCACGCCGCAAGCGCTCCTACGACCGTCGTGGCTTTTGGGAGGAGTATAATTTTTGTTTCGTAAGGCGATCTCATTAGTTTTGGGACGCAAATGATAAATCCCAAACGTTCAGGAATTTTTAGCATCCTTAATTAAGTATGTAAAAGGGAAAGTTTGGAAACCTTGTGTATTCGTATGCAATTTGCAAGTACGTGCATATAGCACAAACTTTACTATATACTATCGCACTACACGTCTCTCTCAATATATGCTTGTAGACTGTGCTACTCCCTCCGTCCAGGTCAATAAGTCATCTTTGGTTGTGCAGCGTGACCAAGAAGGAGGGAAGACTTATACACCTAGACGGAGGGAGTACTACTATTACTTATGTACGTGCAAATGCATGTTTTAACATTGCGATGCGGTTTTTGTAAAAGTAGAAAAACAACACTAGTCAAGCTTGTGAAACGATTCTATGCAAAACAAATGCAAAAATGCTCGTTTGATTGTTTACTTTTAGCTTCCTTCTCTGTGGTTATTTCTCTGCGAAAGGCATTTAAATTCCCAAACCGCTTCCTACACCCTGTATCGAATTTTTTGCCTAACAAGTTGTGTCGTGCAATTGGAATTCCAACTTGAGTACTACTACTAGTAGAAGTACCAGGGGCCAGTTCTTTTAGGCTTCTAGATCAGTAATCCCATAACTACTACCTCCATCCTGGTTTATTGGTCCCCATTGTAATCTGTGTCAAATTTTGATCATAAATTTAACTACTGAAATGTTAGTGCATGTCACATGCACTACTCCATCCATCTAGGTGAGTAAGTCATCTTAGGTTGTGCACCGTGACCAAGGAGGAGGAGAAAACGAGAAACGTTAATGTTTATTTGCTAATTAATAGTATTGCATGCAATGAACTAACCACTGCATGTCGTGTTTGATATCTCAAGTCATTAAAAGCATGCACACTCTTTATCTCTTATTGGTTGATATGTCAAGAAACAAGAAACGAGGTAGAAGTTAATGCACCGCGCCTAAGTGTTTTGGGATTATTTGGTTTTTGTAAGATGACTTACACACCTAGACGGAGGGATTACAATGGTGAGGAATAAACCAGTTAAATCTTTGGTCAAAATTTAGCAATTACAATGGTGAGGAATAAACCAGGACGGAGTAGTAGTTTAGAAGCCCAAATAAATGAGTGAGGCGCCTTATTGTTACTCTCCACTGTGACTAGTCTTGTGGGAAAAGCTGGGGATGCCGCCAAAAGAACTGGCCCTAGGAGTAGTAGCTAGGGATCGAGTGTGCGAGATGAACTGGAGAAAGTAAATGCAGAAAGATGAAATGCAAAAAAGACGGAGGGATGTGATGGTTGCTTGTCCGTTTATTTTACCAAGCCACTTATTACTGGGAGTGGTTGGGTTTTGTGATATGATGGCTTTACTGCTGCGCCACGAGTGGGTGAGAGGTGAGACTCCCGTGCAGCGCCGCCCTCTACACTTGTACTACATCGGTTGTGGTTTATTAGTCCCCCATTGAATTTGACTGAAGATTTAACTAACAAAATGTTAGTGTATGTCAACAAAAACTATATCATTGGATTCATTTTTGAACATAGTTTTGAATGATATAATTTTAGGTGACATGCATCAGCATTTATCATACTATATATATTGTTAGTTCAATTTTTGGTCGTACTAATCTATAATAGTAAGGTGCCCGTGCGTTGCACCGAAGAGTGAAATGCATTGATCGGGGAGTTGTTTATTTTGACAAAGGATGTGGGGGTCATCTCATGTGTAATGGGTATCGATAGGTTTCTTCGGATATTATTTCATCTCTAGAGCTCACAAACATCCGGGTGAAATAGATAAAAAGGTATCTTTTGCAAACAAAAGCGTTCAACTGTTCAACCTGCATCGAAAACTTGTGAAGAAATAACACTTATTGTGCTTTGCAAGAAATGATCTTTAAGAATTAGTTTTTGAGTATTGATTGTTATACATGTTGGCTACAGATGACATGGCACTTTCTTATAGTCAACAGTTGGCTATACTATTAAGTAATATTAACCATGCCCTTATGCACCTAGACGGAGGGATTAAATCAGGATGACTTGCAAGCGGGCAGAGGAGATGTAAGAAATGGTCCACCGTAAGTCTTTCACCAGTACTGTAGTAAAAATTCATACATGGAAGATTCTAGACTAAACCATAAACGGATACACTTTTATTCATGCACGATACTCCAATAGAGCAAGATCCTGCATGGAAGTCTCCACATGCTTAGATAGTAGATTACATTGAGCGAAGACTAATGATCAACATTTAACTTGATAATGCGTATGTCTAGGTGAACCTCCTTGGAGTCCCCGTGCACTGCGTCGGTGGGTAAAGGATGCCATGAGTTTTCCAAGTCCACATTGGCGGGATAGTCCCAGCTCCCTAGAGTCCAAGTCCGTTCGATGAGGCCGGTGTCGCCGCCCACGCGACCAGGAGGGGCAGTAACACTGACCACACACTCATACATCGGCCTCGTGTCAATGTCAGCGTCAGCAGCGTCGCCCCTGACGCACATTACAGAGACGGGGCGGCGGCCTGCGCGGGCCTCGCCGGTGCCCACGATCAAGAGGAAGACGCTGCCGTCCTCCTCCGAGACTAGCAGGCGGCGGTGATCCTCCAGCGACTCTGGCATGGTGAATAGGTAGCACGTCTCGTACTTGATGTTCTCCGCCAAGGGCCAGCAGTGACCGCTGCACGCATCCGTGAGGTGATGCACCATGTCCGCCGGCGAGCCACAAAACGGCATCGGGCACTCATAGCAGTGGACGAAGGGCTCCTTGGAGGCATCAACCAGGCCGTCCATGAAACGGGAGTGGCTGTAGGGGACGTTGCGCCAGTTGAATATATGAGCAAGTTACTACGAGATTTAATCCGAATAAGCACAAAATAAATCATGACGGCTATAACAGAGATGAAACTAATCATGTGGACTAGCATAGTAGTAGAATACAGAGTAGAAACATGAATTCTACCACGATTTCGAACAGGAAGGACAGAAACACATACGGTGCAACGGGAGCAGCACCAATTGGCGTTGAGGTTGTCGCCCATGTCCAAACACCATGTAGACACGGTCTTTGAGAACGGTTCGTAGTCGTTCCACGCTCGGGCATTGAAGTTTGTAACTATTTTAGATTAGAATATACTACTCCTCCGGTGCTAGTAGTAGAGTAGAGTCCTACTCTACTACTCTACTCAAGCAAGTTAGGTCATAGCACTGTAGGGAGTACCAGTACTGTGATCACTCAAGCAAGTTGTCTGGCATCGACATGACCCTACGCTGTTGGTATGTGTCTCGTAAGTCAAGCAGCGTGCTGTAGTCATCATCACCTGTCCACTTCCCGCAGCACATATTCGCTTCTCCATCTTTGTCCGCACATAATCTCGTCCAATCTTACATCCCTGCTAAGGCGCCTCCCCCCTCGTCCGAAACCCAAGCACTAACAATGGCAGAACCGAGTAGCGTCCGCCGACAAAGTGGCTGGAATTCGCTCCCCACAGAAGTAATCAAGCTCATTGTTTCGCGTGTGGACAATCTCAGTACCATGCCGCTCGCCGTGTGCTCATCGGGGTCGTACCGTTTACTCAAAGCCCTCAGACCGGAGCTTTTTAAGCCAGCTCCTTGCTTGCTGATGCCGCCTGGTCTTCAAAAACGGCGTGTCACGCAGCATAACGATCATAGGGTGGCGAGCATCAACCCCCTTGACTGTGATCCGATCCCCGTCAGCCTCAACTACATTAATCGTACGTACCGGGTCGACATGAACACGTCTTGGATGGTGCTCGTCGACGGTCGCGGCAGCTGGATGCTCGTGGAGGTCTACACCCGGCGATTGATCCCCCTTCCTTTGATTAACACTGCACTGCTTTGGCACCGCGGCCCAGAATACTCGGAATCTTACAGTAGCCAACATGATACAAAGTTTGATTTGCTCAAGGTTGTAATCTGCCAAGTGCCCACAAGATCTGCTAATTATAAAGACTTCAGGCTAATTGCGTTCTTCAACCGCTGTCTCGCCTATCTGACAGGTCACTTCGGTAAGTGGATAAATCTGCACGTCCATCGCAGGATCATACATCCTCCATAGTTCTCTGATGCCATTGAACACAAGGGCTTCATTTACGCTGTCGAATCCTTCTATGGCTGGACGTATTGCTGGCCTACTCCAGTCATCGCTACAAATGGCTATTACAACAGTATGTTACTTTCCTATGATATCATGATGGCTTGCTTATATTACTGTCAACATTTGCTGAAAAAATATTCATGCTCATAACATGCTGTTCTTAAGATTAACTAAATCAAGAGCCCTTTTTTATTTGACTCCAACTTGATATGATGTTGTAGGCCGCCTGGTGTCCCTACCCTTCCTAATCCCAGAACCTTTCAAAGAAAAGCGGCATGGCAGTTGCAGGTGGTTCCTGGCTGGATCAGACGACGGCGAAAGATTGATGATCGTTCGCACGTACCGGGCGTGTTGTTTCACGGAATACAATCACAGTCAGTGCAAGGTCTTTGAGCAGGATCCCAGCTTCTCTGGGCCTTCAGGAATTTTTGTCTGGAGGCTGGTAAGTAGCCTTGGTACACGCTCTCTGTTTGTCGGACTGAATTATCCGATTAACCAGGAGATAACTGACGGCAAGGATCATGATGGCAGCGCGGTTTCGTTCATCAGGCAAAACTGTGTGTACACAGCGTACCATGCGTCTCTGCATGCACCATACCCTGATATGTGCCGCCACGCTCTGCAGCCCAAAGTAGGAGAGAGGGTCGCAAGTATCAGACTTCGACCTGCTGGCTGGAGTTTCCCCCGTCAGGCACCCATCTGGTTAAAGCCATCAGCCAATCTCCACAGCTTAATAAATAGTAATGTCTAACTGAGCTAGTTAGTTAGATGCGTACACTTGGTGTAGTAGGATCTTTATTTAGTTTCATGCATACACTTGTTCTTTTTTGGTACCCCTTTTGTAATGATGGCTGATGTTTGGTTTGGAAGAGAGAGTTGCGTCTTCACTCTTCTGGCCTGCTTACTGCTTCTGTTGCACCCAGCCCTGGTTGCTGCTGCTGCTGTTTTCAATGTACAATCAGTAGTACATTTCGTCTGTTGGTTGAATAAATGTGTTGTTAGAACGACAAACACAATGTTTTGGAAGTCGTTGCATGGTTCGATCCTTTAGTGCCCTGTACCGTACGTAGCGCATACTATTTTTCATACGGAACACATTTTCCACTTGTTGATAACATGCAGCCCACTGATGAAGGCCCAATAGAAAAGCCCATAATTAACTGGAAGGGAGGCTCTCACATGAATCCGGCCTAGGTACATACTCATGGTCCCCTAAACATAAATAAGTAAATAAATAAATAAAGCTAAATGCTCATGCACCAGTTCTTTGGGAAAATAGGTAGCCCAATATTTCTTTTTGAAGAATACCCAAGCTAGGCCTATTTGTTTTCTCCGGATTACTGGGCTGCAAATCTTTCAAGACGAGGAGGGATGCATTCCGGCCTGGCTTAAGAGTATGGTCAATGTCGGTTAAAAGTAATATCAAAAGGGGTTGAAAATTCCAAAAAAATTATAGCAAATGGGATATAAGTTTCTTTTTTTGTTCTGCACTGATATCTTATACGTATTTCATTGGATTTAACATGACATAGTACTAATTTATTTTTAAATTTGTTTTAGTATGGCTATTAATTTTTGGATTAAGAATATTTCATACCCCAGCAAAAATTTGCGAATTTTCAAAATTTCCCACATATTTAGTTAATTTTTTGACCCTGGTACTGACCAGAAAATGGCCAGCAATTCTAAAAATGGAAAACGGGTTGTAATAAATTCCATATGAATTATAAAATGAGTAAAAATTATAAAAATAATAGCAAATGGGTTGTACACGCCATAGATTTTGAGGCTGACTTGTTTACGCAAGGCTTTGTCAGTGAACACACGATTCTAGCAGCAGTGACTGTTGGATGTCCATCCAACGGCCGACATGCTTCTTCAATCTCTAATCTTCCTGCTCCAGCCGCCTAAACTAGCACCGGCGGGACTGCCTGCTCCCTCCTCTTGTGGCCCGTTGTGATGCCGCGCAGGCTTCCCCGGCCCACCCTACTCTCTCCGCTGGCCTGGCCGCACGCAATCAACTGCCTCCTTATTACGCGAAAAAATTGATTTCTCCCACTGACATCTGGGGCGCACTGGTTGGGAGGCTGATCTGTGGGCCTACTAAGTTGACGCGTACGCAGGGCTTGTCAACTTAGTCAACAAACAATTCTAGCACCAGTAACCGTTGGATTTGAATCGAACGGTCCTGCTGCTTCTTCAATCGCTGCTCTTCTTGCACCAGCCGCCCAAACTAGCACCGGGGAGACCGCCTGCTCCTGCCTCCAGTGGCTGGCTATGCTTCCGTTGAGGCCTCATTGCCCCTACTACTCCCACCGCTAGCCAGGCCCTGCAGCGACGACAGCCTTACATCGCAGC
This sequence comes from Triticum urartu, assembly GCF_003073215.2. NCBI lineage: Eukaryota > Viridiplantae > Streptophyta > Magnoliopsida > Poales > Poaceae > Triticum > Triticum urartu. Next base: position 472,097,075 of record NC_053028.1, read on the forward strand.
CGAACCAGTGAACCCTCGTACTCCTCTCCGCGTGGGCATCCACTGCTGCGTCTTCCCCGGCTCCGCGTCGTCCCCTTCCTAGGCCTCGCCATCGTCCACCGCCTTGGTGCTCTCGGCGCGGCGTGGTCAACGTGGTCAACGACATTCCATCGGAAGAGTACTGTACGTGGAGAGGCTGACAGCTGGGTCCACGGCCACAGCCCAGTTTTTTTATGATTTGCCAAGTAGGTCGCTTTGTCAGGCCTGTTGGGCTGCAAATCTTTCAAGACGAGGAGAGCTTTCATTCAGCTGGCCGAGAAAATGGCCCATCAGTAATGAGAAATGGGTTGTACATTTTTAAAACACATCAAACCGGCAATTAGTTTCAAATATCTTTTTTTCATTTCAAGATTTTAAATTACATTAATTTTTATGCGTGGAGAATTTGTTGGATTTTATATTGATATACATTTATTTTTAAAATTACTTTGAATGTGAGTCGAAATTTCGGGATTAAAAACAGTTCGGACCGCACCGAAATATGCAAAATTTTGTATAATTTTTTAACCGTGGCCACAATATGGTCTGTAATGCTAACAAAAAGAATATTGGCTCCAAAAAACCTTAATAATTAGCAAATGGGCTGTAAATTATTAGAAATAATGGTAGATGGGATGTATGTTGTTTTCCATAGATTTGAGGCTTTCCTAAAAAAAAGTTGATGCACAAGCAGTGACTGTTGGATGGCCATCCAACGGCCGTCGTGCTTCTTCAATCTCTGCTCTTCCTGCTCCAGCCGCTCAAACAAGCGTCGGCGGGACTACCTGCTCCCTCCTCCCCATGGCCGGCTCTGCTGCCGCGCAGGCCTCACCGCCCCGCCGTACTCCCATCGCTGGCCTAGCAATCCCTCTACTCACCCACACCTGCTGTTATTCTCTGGCGACGGCAAACGAACCAGTAAACCCTCGTACAGTTGTACTCCCCTCCGCGTGGGAAACAACTGCCGTCTTCCCTACCTCCGTGTCGTTCCCTTTCTAGGCCTCGCCGTCGTCCGCTGCCCTGGTGCTCTCGGCACGGCCTGGTCAACGTGGTGAACGACCGACATGCATCTAAAGTGGACTGTACATGGAGAGGCCGACAGCTGGGTCCACGGCCGCACGCAAGGAAATGCCTCCTTATTACGCGCAAAATAATGATTCCTCCACCTGACATCAGGGACCCACCGAAAGGGCCTCTGTATTTCGTGAAAAAAACGTTACCGCCGCTGACAGCTCGGACCCACCAGCTATATCTTCGCACGCAAGGAAGTGCCTCCTTATTACGCACAAAAAAATGAATACTCCCCCTGTTAGCTAGGACCCAGTATTGTGGCAGGCTGACTTGTGGGCCTACTAAGTTGACGGGGACGGAGGGCTTTGTCAACTTAGTCAATATGCACAATTCTAGCTCCAGTGACTGTACGATGTCCATCCAACGGCCGTAGTGCTTCTTCAACCTCTGGTCTTCTTGCTCCAGCAGCCCAAACCAGCGCCGGTCGTGCCTCGTGCTCCTGCCTCCTGTGGCCGGCTGCGATGCGGCGGAGGCCTCACCGCCCCCTACTACTCCCACCGCTGGCCAGGCCATCCCTCTACTCACCCACACCCCCTGTTATTCCGCGGCGACGGCAGCCTCACACCGCAGCGAACCAGTGAACCCTTGTACTCCTCTACGTGTGGGCATCCACTGCCGCGTCTTCCCCGGCTCCGCGTCGTCCCCTTCCTAGGCCTCGCCGTTGTCCACCGCCCTGGTGCTCTCGGCGCGGCTTGGTCAACATGGTCAAGGAACGGCTTCCATCGGACGTGGACTGTATGTGGAGAGGCTGACAGCTGGGTCCACGGCCGCAGCAAGTGCCTCCTAATTACGTGCAAAATAATTATTCCTCCACCTGATAGCGGGGACCCACCGGACAAGCAACCGTATTTTGTGAAAAAAATGTTTCCCCCTGACTGCTGGGACCCACCAGCTACATCTTCGCACGCAAGGAAGTGCCTGACAGTCGGGACCCACCTGGTCGAAGCGTACGTAGTGTTGTCATTCTGGTCATGAACGTGTACGTACATATATACGGGTGGTTGTAGAGGCGCGCACGTGTCGTAGTAGAGGCGCGCACGTAGCATGTACACGTACGTACAACGGCTAGGGTGCAAGAAAGAAAATACGGCCAAGTATGTGTACATACGGGCGGGGTCTCGAACGCCTACTCGCGCATACATACGGCCAGGGCTCGTGTACATGGCTGGGCCGAAACGCAGAAACAATGTCGTCATCGTGTTCATGAGGAGGCAACGGAATGCGTCATGTTCATGGGGAGGCAACGGAATGCGTCGTGTTCACTGGGAGGCAACGGAATGCGTCGTGTTCATCGGGAGGCAACAGAACGCGTGGGAGCCAACCGGCTGGGTCGGAACGGAATGCATGTTCGTGTTCATCGGGAGGGCTTGGACGGAACATGCGATGGAAATGAGGCCTGGCGTACCGCAAAACGGAGGAAACAGACCTCCTACGTTCGGAACGGGGTCCTGTTGATCGGGAGGGGTGTGGCATACCGCAAAACGGAGGAAACGGACCTCCTACGGTCGAAACGGGGGTCCTGTTGATCAGGAGGGGTGTGGCGTACCACAAAACGGATGAAACGGACCTCCCACGGTCGAAACGGGGGTCCTGTTGATCGGGAGGGGTGTGGCGTACCGCAAAACGGATGAAACGGACATCCTACGGTCGAAACGGGGGTCCTGTTCATCGGGAGGGGTGTGGCGTACCGCAAAACGGGACTCCACGGGATACTGTTCATCTCCACCATCGACGTCCTCCAGCCTCCACGGGCTACCATCGACCTCCTCCAGCCTCCACGAGCTCCTGTTCATCCAGCCTCCACCGGGCGCTACTCCACCGGCTACAGTTCAACCACCCCTCCACGGGCACCCCTCCACCGTCTACTGTTCATCCAGCCCTCCACACCACGGGGTCCTGTTCAACCACCCCTCCACGGGCACCCCTCCATCGTCTACTGTTCATCCAGCCCTCCACACCACGGGGGCCTGTTCAACCACCCCTCCACGGGCACCCCTCCACCGTCTACTGTTCGTCTAGCCCTCCACACCATGGGGTCCTGTTCATCCAGAGGCAACGCCACCGCTCACTGTTCATCCACCCCCCTGCAATGCTCACTGTTCATCCAATCGATCGGCTTCAGTTAGCAGCAGTAGCGAAGGAATTGCTCGATCGGGTTCAGTTAACAGCCATCGATCGATCGCTCGGGTTCAGTAACGCGTAGCCTGCAGTGCAATCGCTCGGGTTCAGTTAGAGCCCAACGCCTCGCTCGAGTTCAGTTAGAGCCAACACCTCGCACACACACGCGTACGTGTACGAGAGAAACGCGCATCGCTCGGCCCCCGACCTCCCACCGTAACCGGGAACTCCCCGAAATTTTCCTCCCCTTCACTTCTACCATGGTTTTCTCCGTCATGGACGGCCCAAAGAATGTCATGAAGCTGCGTCTCCGGCCCGCCCAGGACGAAAAGCCCATTTTCTGTCATGATTTTTTGTCATAGAAGTAGGAGCCCACCACATCTATGATGATACTGGGTTTTGTCACAATTATCGTCATAGAAGTCATGTATGACAGGAAAAAAATTTGTTCGGCCCAAAATGTCACGAATGTGTCTTTTTTTGTAGTGATTAATGTTGGAGAAAAATTGCTGTTTTGAACCTCTGAAGCAGAAGCTGGGGCGGCTTAAACGTGACTGCAATGACATGGGCCAGTGGATGGCGGCTCTCGTCAAGTATGCTGATTCTGATAGTACCAAGGACCCTGTGTGTGATGAAGAAAAGACATGGAAGGTAAAGAAGAACGACAACAAAAAGGGTCACCAACATAACCTGGCAAATCAAGGAGGTAATAAATGTAAGGCTGACGAATTTGTGGCTAACACCAATGCGCATGGCAACAATCAATGACGCAAGGGTAGGCAACCCCCTTGGTCGGGTGGGTCAGGTCCCACCCTTGAGCAACTATTGAATGAACCTTGTCCATGACACGACACCAGAGAGAAGCCAGCCACCCATCCATGGAAGGATTGTACAATCATGAAAGCGTTTAAAAATTCAAATGCATTTGATGGAAGTCACGGCCCTGGCAGTGGTTCAGGTGGAGGCGGCTTTCATGGCCCGGGCGCCGGCTCAGGTGGAGGCAGTTTTCACGGTCAGGGACATGCGGGTAACCAAGGAGGTTATAATCCACAACCCGGCCAAGGTAATCAGCAGCAATCCGGATATCAGAGCAACCCAAAACAGTTGAATAGTGGGCAATATCATGTATTTACCACTAGCTTGTGCAAGAGGGACCAAAAGCTTCACAAGAGGGCTGTCAACGCCGTTGAGCCGGCGACTCCGCGTTACTTACGATGGTCAGAACAGCCTATTGTGTGGACCAGAGAGGATCATCCTCCCCGGGTTGACAATCCGAGTCACGTGGCCATGGTAGTAGCGCCTCGGGTTGGTGGATATAAATTCACTAAAATGCTCATGGATGGAGGCAGTAGCATCAACATCCTCTACTATGAGATGTTTCGTCGGATGGGGTTGACTGATAAGAGTCTTAAGCAATCCAACACTATTTTTCACGGTGTGGTACCTGGCAAATCGGCATATCCAGTTGGCAAGATTGAACTGGAAGTAGCCTTTGGGGATGAATACGATTCCAGAGCGGAGAAATTAACCTTTGAGTTGGTTAAGATCAAAAGTCCATATCATGCTTTGTTTGGACGGTCGGCTTACGCCAAGTTCATGGCTCGGCCGTGTTATGTGTATCTGCAGCTCAAGATGCCGAGTTATAAGGGCACCATTACAGTACATGGAAGCCGGAAAATAGCCCTGGAGTGTGAATAGGGAGATGTTGCATATGCTGAGTCTGTTTGTGCAACAGAGGAGTTAAAGTTTTACAAAGATAATGTTGACCCGGCAGACATGACGTCTTTAAAGAAGCCAACAACAGAGCATGAACCGGTGTTGAAATTCAAGTCAGCTGATGACACCAAGATGGTTGATTTTGTGCCCGGCGACTCATCCAAGTAGTTCATCATCAATGCCAACTTGGATCCAAAATAGGAAAGAGCGCTCATCGAGTTCATCCGTGAGAACCGGGACATCTTTGCATGGAAACCTTCTGACATGCCGGGTGTCCCGAGAGAACTCGCTGAGCACACTCTCAATATTGATCCCAAGTTTAAGCCGGTCAGGCAATTTCTCCGATGATTCAATGAGGAAAGGTGCAAGGCCATTGGAGAAGAGGTGGCCCGGCTCTTGGCGGCCGGGTTCATTGTGGAAGTCTTTCACCCAGAGTGGTTATCCAACCTGGTGCCTATACTAAAAAAGAACGGCACCTGGCGTATGTGTGTGGATTACATCGATTTAAACAAGGCTTGTCTGGCTGACCCTTTTGCTCTCCCCCATATTGATCAGATCATTGATGCTACGGCGGGTTGTGCACGTTTGAGTTTTCTGGACGCCTATTCAGGTTATCATCAAATCAAGATGGCAGTCAAGGACCAAGAGAAGACAGCTCTCATCACTCCGTTTGGGGCCTTCTGCTATGTGTCTATTGTTGGGGATCGTAGCAGAAATTTAAAATTTTCTATGCATCACCAAGATCAATCTATGGAGTAATCTAGCAACGAGGGGAAGGGGAGTGCATCTACATACCCTTGTAGATCACTAAGAGGAAGTGTTGCAAGAACGCGGATGAAGGAGTCGTACTCGTAGCGATTCAGATCGCGGTTGATTCCGATCTAAGCGCCGAACAACGGCGCCTCCGCGTTCAACACACGTGCAGCCCGGTGACGTCACCCACGCCTTGATCCAGCAAGGGGAGAAGGAGAGGTTGGGAAGACTCCGTCCAACAGCAGCACGACGGCGTGGTGGTGGTGGAGGAGCGCGGGACTCCAGGAGGGCTTCGCCAAGCACTACGAGAGACAAGGAGGGAGAGAGGTAGGGCTGCGCCAACAGGGGAAGAACTTCGTGTGTTGGGCTGCCCCTTTGCCTCCACCATATATAGGGGGAGAGGGAGGGCTGCGCCCCCACCTAGGGTTCCCACCCCAAGGGGTGCGGCAGCCCTAGATCCCATCTAGGGTGGCGGCCACAAGGGGGAGAGGGGGAGGCGCACCTGGGGTGGGCCTTAGGGCCCATCTGCCCTAGGGTTTGCCCCTTCCCCTCTAGGAGGCGCCTTCGGCATTGGTGGGAGGCGCCCCAGCCCACCTAGGCGCTGGTCCCTTCCCACTATTGGCCCATGTAGGTCTCCGGGGCCCGTGGCCCCTCCTGGTGGACCCCCGGACCCCTCCGGTGGTCCCGGTACACTCCCGGTGATGCCCGGAACACTTCCGGTGGCCAAAACCATACTTCCTATATATCAATCTTTACCTCCGGACCATTCCGGAACTCCTCGTGATGTCCGAGATCTCATCCGGGACTCCGAACAACATTCAGTAACCGCATACGTACTTTCCCTATAACCCTAGTGAGGGAGTCCTAGATTAGGGGGTGTTCGGGTAGCCGGACTATACCTTCAGCCGAACTCCAGGACTATGAAGATACAAGATTGAAGACTCCGTCCCATGTACGGATGGGACTTTCCTTGGCATGGAAGGCACTCTTGGTGATGCGGATATTCAAGGTCTCCTACCATTGTAACCGACTTTGTGTAACCCTAACCCTCTCCGATGTCTATATAAACTGGAGGGTTTTAGTCTGTAGGACAACTTCATCATACAACAATCATACCATAGGCTAGCTTCTAGGGTTTAGCCTCCTTGATCTCGTGGTAGATCTACTCTTGTACTACCCATATCATCAATATTAATCAAGGAGGACGTAGGGTTTTACCTCCATCAAGAGGGCCCGAACTTGGGTAAAACATTGTGTCCCTTGTCTCCTGTTACCATCCGGCCCAGACGCACAGTTCGGGACCCCTACCCGAGATCCGCCGGTTTTGACACCGACATTGGTGCTTTCATTGAGAGTTCCTCTGTGTCGTCGCTTTCAGGCCCGATTGCTTCTTCGATCATCAACCACGATGCAGTCTAGGGTGAGGCTTTTCTCCCCGGATAGATCTTCGTCTTCGGCGGCTTCGCACTGCGGGCCAACTCGCTTGGTCACCTTGAGCAGATCAAAAGTTACGCCCCTGGCCATCAAGTCGGGTTTGGAAGCCTAAACTACATGACTGACATCCGCGGGGACTTGATCTTCGACGGATTTGAGCCACAGCCAAGCGTGCCGCACTGTCTCGATGGGCATGATATAGCTCTGTCGCCGAACAGCGCCTTGGAGGCCGCACACGCATCGGTTCTGACCATTGATTCGGAGCCCACTACGCCAATCGAGGATCAGCGGTTGGACGCTGCCTCAGGGGCTGCAATCTCAGAGGCGATCGAGCCGAACTCCAGCCCCGCACTCCGCATGGCCCGTGACTCTGAGGAGCCGGATTCCTCCCCGAACTCCGAGCCCCCCGCGCCCCCGCCGATCAAATCCGATTGGGCGCCGATAATGGAGTTCACCACCGCGGACATATTTCAGCACTCGCCCTTCGGCGACATCCTGAATTCTCTAAAGTCTCTCTCTTTATCAGGAGAGCCCTGGCCGGACTACGGTCAGCAAGGTTGGGATACGAACGATGAAGAAATTCAAAACCCACCCACCACCCACTTCATAGCCACTATCGACGACTTAATCGACATGCTTGACTTCGACTCCGAAGACATCGACGGCATGGACGACGATGCAGGAGACGAACAAGAACCAGCACCTGTAGGGCGTTGGAAGGCCACCTCGTCATATGACATATATATGGTGGACACTCCAAAGGATGGAGATGGCGATGGAACAGCGGTGGACGATACCTCTAAGAAACAACCCAAGCGCCGGCGTCAGCGGCGCCGCTCTAAATCCCGCCAAAGCAAAAATGGTGATTCCGACACGGGAGATAATATTACTCCGGATAGCGCCGAAGAACACCCCCTCCAGCTAAATTCGGCACAGGAGGACAAAGAAGCCAGCCCTCACGAAAGGGTGGCGGACCAAGAGGTTGAGGACGATAATTATACGCCTCCCTCCGAAGACGAGGCAAGCCTCGACGATGATGAGTTCGTCGTGCCAGAGGATCTTGCCGAACAAGAGCGTTTTAAACGCAGGCTCATGGCCACGGCAAGCAGCCTCAAGAAAAAGTGACAACAGATGGACTGAAGTCCTTACGGCCGAAGAGTATGAACTCGAACGCCCCTCCAAAAGTTACCCAAAGTGCAGGCTGCTTCCCCGACTAGAGGAGGAAGCACCTACAGCACCAGCGCATGACATGGCCGACCGGCCACCTCGTGGCCGCGACAGAGAGGCCTCTTGGCCCTCCACTCAAGCCATGCCCCGGCACCGTGTCAAGCATACTAAGGCACGGGAAAATGCGCCCGGCCTGCGCGACATCCTGGAGGACAAGGCAAGGCAAACAAGATCGATCTACGGATCGCGCAGGCGCCCCACGGCACATGATGGTGATCGTCACTCCGGACGCAATGAATCCGGCCGGGCCAAACTCAACAGACAAAGCTCCTTCGAGCTGCGTCGTGATATAGCCCAATACAGAGGCGCCGCACACCCACTATGCTTCACAGATGAAGTAATGGATCATAAAATCCCTGAGGGCTTCAAACTCGTAAACATCGAATCGTACGATGGCACAACAGATCCTGCGGTATGGATCGAGGATTATCTCCTTCATATCCACATGGCCCGCGGCGATGATCTACACGCCATCAAATACCTCCCACTCAAACTTAAGGGACCGGCCCGGCATTGGCTTAATAGCTTGACAGCAAACTCAATCAGTTCTTGGGAGGACCTGGAAGTCGCATTCCTTGACAACTTCCAGGGCACTTATGTGCGACCACCAGACGCCGATGACCTAAGCCACATAATTCAGCAGCCAGAAGAATCGGCCAGGCAATTCTGGACACGGTTCCTAACAAAGAAAAACCAGATAGTCGACTGTCCGGACGCAGAGGCCTTAGCGGCCTTCAAGCATAATATCCGTGACGAGTGGCTGGCCCGGCACCTAGGACAGGAAAAGCCGAAATCTATGGCAGCCCTCACGACACTCATGACCCGCTTTTGCACAGGAGAAGACAGCTGGCTAGCTCGCAGTAACAACTTAACCAAGAACACTGGTAATTCGAATACCAAGGAAAAAAGTGACAGGTCGCGTCGGAACAAACAAAAGCGCCACGTTAACAGCGACAACAACGAGGATACGGCAGTTAATGCCGGATTCCGAGGCTACAAATCCGGTCAACGGAAACAGCCATTCAAAAGAAAAACTCAGGGCCCGTCCAGTTTGGACCGAATACTCGACCGCTTGTGCCAGATACATGGCACCCCTGAAAAGCCAGCCAATCACACCAACAGGGATTGTTGGGTGTTCAAGCAGGCAGGCAAGTTAAGAGCCGAAAACAAAGACAAGGGGCTGCATAGCGACGACGAGGAGGAGCCCAGGCCGCCGAACAACAGTGGACAGAAGGGATTTCCCCCGCAAGTGCGGACGGTGAACATGATATACGCAACCCACACCCCCAAGAGGGAGCGGAAGCGTGCGTTACGGGACGTATATGCGATGGAGCCGGTCGCCCCAAAGTTCAACCCATGGTCCTCCTGCCCGATCACCTTTGATCGAAGGGACCACCCCACTAGCATCTGTCATGGCGGCTTCACCGCATTGGTTCTAGACCCAATCATTGACGGATTTCATCTCACAAGAGTCCTCATGGACGGCGGCAGCAGCCTGAACCTGCTTTGCCAGGATACAGTGCGAAAGATGGGCATAGATCCCTCGAGGATCAAGCCCACCAAAACGACCTTTAAAGGCGTCATACCAGGTGTAGAAGCCAACTGTACAGGCTCAGTTACACTAGAAGTGGTCTTCAGATCTCCGGATAACTTCCGAAGCGAGGAGTTAATCTTTGACATAGTCCCGTTCCGTAGTGGCTATCACGCACTGCTCGGGCGAACCGCATTCGCAAAATTCAACGCGGTACCGCACTATGCATACCTCAAGCTCAAGATGCCATGCCCTAGAGGAGTAATCACGGTCAATGGGAACACTGAACGCTCCCTCCGAATGGAGGAGCACACGGCATCGCTCACAGCAGAAGTACAAAGCAGCCTCTCTAGGCAGTTCTCCAGTTCGGCCTTCAAAAAGCCGGACACTGTCAAGCGCGCCCGGAGTACCCTACAACAAGACCGCCTGGCACGTTCCGAGCTAGCGTAGAAATGCGGCCCCAACCCTAGCCCTCGCGATATAGCGAAACCAGCGCTTCGCGTACATAACTACGCTCTTGAAATACCATGGGCACAGGGGAAGGGGCACTATCATGGCACGCCCGAAATACAGCTTAAACCGCACTAGGGGCTGCCGGATTCCTTCTTTTTTTTATCTTACTCTCAGGACTCCATACTTCGGACGACCCGTTCGGCAATTCAACTGCTGCACAAACGATGCAAGATCCAGGGAAGCAGACAAGCCACGCCGCATTATGGAACTCCCAGGTGGTCTCTATTGCGAGCAGTATACCTATTTTTTAATACAATTCCGCGGCCTGCCCCTGGCCAGGACATGTTAAATAGTCCAATTTATTTTGCTTATCGCACTATTTGTATCGTTCCGCTTTCATAGCAGCCCTTCTATAAACAATGCATAGCTTTTTGTCTATTTTTTGCATTACTCTCTTTTTATATATATGTTTATTAATAACATGGTGCATCCGTACACTGTGGTACGGCAAAATACGCCAGGGCTTCAGTACCCATCAATATGGCGTGAGAAGTCCGTCCACTTTCACAAGTGCGGCACCCCGAACTTATAGCACTATATGCATCGACTCCGAATCATGATTTGGGTCAATAGTTGTGTTTGCCCGGCTCCTATGTTTTGGTGCCTTACGTTCCCCTATATCGGCTAAGGTAGCACTAGGAGAACCACTGCGATTGTTCCCCAGTTGAGCTGGGCCGAGCACCTCAGTGGAGAAAGCTAAAACTGACTGTCATGATGAGGCAAGAGACCGGTCGCTGTTCGAGAGGTTTTTCGAGTCCTTAAAGGCTTATGCCGCTTCGAGCGAGGAACCGGCTTTGTCCGGCCAAGGCGTGGATAGCGCCCCGAACTCGGTCTTCCGAATACTAGGGGCTTCGCCGAAATTTAAAATTATAGAGTTCTATGGCTAAGTGAGAGTGTTCAAGCATTATAGTCCGATTGCCTTGTTCGTTGTGCTGACTGCCTCCCTCGACGGACCCAATCATGGGAAAAAGAGCGCTCAGGTTTATCCCAAACACCCCAGCACTAGTGGCATGGGGGCAGAAGCCGACGACTGGGCATCTCTCAACTTTTTGATAAACGGCCGCACAGAAAGTAATATTTTAAATTCAAGCATTGCTTAGCGCATATGAACAAGTTTTCAGCGCACAGGATAACACGAGCGAGTTCATTCAAAAATTACATCCTTGGTACATTCATCCGCCACAAGGCGGGCACCAGCAAGAACATCCTTGTAATAGTTCTCGGGCTTGCGATGCTCCTTCCCCGGCGGCGGCCCGTCCTTCACAAGCTTCTCACCGTCCAGCTTACCCCAGTGCACCTTTGCACGGGCAAGGGCCCTACGGGCACCTTCGATGCAGACGGAGCACTTGATGACCTCGAGCCTTGGACAAGCCTCCACCAGCCGCCGCACCAGTCCGAAGTAGCTCCCAGGCAGGGCCTCTCCAGGCCACAACCAAACTATGAAGCCCTTCAGGGCCTGTTCGGCCGCCTTGTGGAGCTCGACCAGCTGCTTCAGCTGGTCGCTCAAGGGCACAGGGTGTCCGGCCTCAACGTACTGAGACCAGAACACCTTCTCCGTCGAGCTGCCTTCCCCGGCTCGGTAGAATGCGGCGGCATCGGATACACTGCAGGGAAGATCTGCGAATGCCCCTGGAGAGCTCCGGATTCGGGTAAGTAACAAGTAGTTTAATTTTATATGTCTACTTTGCATATAGAATGCCATACCCGCCGCTATCTTTTTCACCGCATCCAATTCCTGGAGGGCCTTCTGGGCTTCGGCCTTGGCCGATTTGGCAGTTTTAAGGGCCGCAGCAAGCTCGGACGCTCGCGTCTTCGAGTCGAGCTCCAAACTCTCATGTTTTTGCATGAGAACCTGAAGCTCTTGCCACACCTCGCCGACCTGCGCCTCAAATTTCTCCCGCTCGGCGCGCTCCGTGGCCGCTTTCTTCTCGGCCTCGGACAGCGCCTGCTTGAGGGTCGCCACCTCAGTTGTGGCCCCTACAATAAGCAGTATACTCCTGTCATTTTTTGCAATTGCACCTTCCTATAGGCATTTTTTCTATAAGGTATCTCTTACCTTCCTTCTCCTCGAGCTGCCGTTTGGCAAGGCCGAGCTCTTGCTCGGTCCGCTCGAGGCCCTGCTTCAGGGCACCCACCTTCGCAGTCAGTGCGGCGGTGGCCAGCAGCGAGGCCTGCATACGTATATTGACTCCTTTTTAGTTAGACTCCTACGGTATTTAATAGATCCTCTATTCGGCTTTTCTTTCCGAACGCCAAATAGAGCATCAGGGGCTACTGTCTATACGGTAATATTTTTACATATTTTTACTTACCTCGAAGCCTGTTAGAAGGCTAGCACAAGCTTTAGTCAGTCCGCTTTTGGCAGACCGAACCTTCTGGACCACCGTACTCATGATGGCACGGTGCTCCTCGTCGATGGAGGCACCCTTAAGCTCCTCCAGCAGATTGTTCGGCGCCTCCGGTTGGACGGAGGACGCCGGCTCAGTAGGCTTGCTCCTCTTGGCAGGAGTTCGCCTACCGTGGTCCGGAACCGTTGATGATTCCGGCGCAGTGTCCGGCTTAAAGCCGGACTTGGAGCCCAGGGGGGTCTTGTCCCCTTCACTCCTGGAGTCCGGGAGGTCGCCTCGCGGCTCCTCCTGGACCACCTCCTCTCGCCCCGGAGCTTGTCGCGACGCCACTTCGGCGTCAATCGCAGCACAGGGGGAAGCAGCGGGGGGAACTGAATTCACGTCCGATGAATCCAGGGAGCCGCTCGATGACTCGTCGAGCCCGTCCTTGGGCGGGCTGCATGATTATATCCGACATTAGGGAAAGCTGGGCAACAAAAGGAATATCACGAGTTACTCTGGTATGCGAACACTTACGATCTCGCCGGACGCTTGGCCCTGTCCGACCACTCCTCTTCGTCCTCATCGGCGTCGGGGACATAGTTCGGCGGAGGGTTTTTCCTCTTCTTGGACCCCTCGGCCTCCCCTAATGGGGCGGCCTTCCTCTTCTTTCCTCCCCCCGCTGGAGGGGGAGAGGTTTCTTCTTCCTCCTCCTCGTCTTCACGGGAGGAGTGCGTCTCGGACTCGTCGGACGACGAGTCTGACACCACCATATGCCGGGAACTCTTTCGAGTCCCCGTGGACTTCTTCTCTGGCACCACATAAGGTGTCGGAACCAGAAGCTTCTCTAGGGGAGCAGGGGCTGGGTCTTCGGGCAAGGGAGCCGGACAGTTAATCTGTCCGGACTTCTCCCGCCAATCCTGTCAAAGGTGAGGGAGTTTAGATCCCGCATAGAGTCAAACTATGAAAAAACTTAACATCCTGTAAAAGATGGAAATATCTTACCTCGCCAGCAGGACGCTGCGAGCTGAATCCGCGGTCTTCGGAGGCGGATGTGGGAGCCTCGGCGCCTTTGGTTAGCCCCCTCCAGACATCTTCGTACGTCGTGTTGAAGAGCCTGCTCAGAGTTCGGTGCTGCGCCGGGTTGAACTCCCACAAATTGAAGTCCCGTTCTTGACACGGAAGGATCCAGTGGACAAGCATGACCTGGATTATGTTGACAAGCTTGAGCTGCTTGTTCACCAGGGACTGGATGCATTTTTGCAGTCCGGTCAACTCTTCTTCGTCGCCCCACGACAAGCTCATCTCCTTCCAGGACGTGAGCCGCGTAGGGGGTCCGGATCGGAATTCAGAGGCTGCGATCCACTTCGGATCGCGTGGCTCGGTGATGTAAAACCACCCTGACTACCACCCTTTCAAGGTCTCAGCAAAGGAGCCCTCGAGCCATAGGACGTTGGCAATTTTGCCCGCCATGGCACCTCCGCACTCCGCCTGGTTGCTGCGCACCACCTTTGGCTTGACGTTGAAGGTCTTGAGCCAGAGGCCGAAATGGGGGCGAATGCAGAGGAAAGCCTCGCACACGATGATAAACGCCGAGATATTGAGGATGAAGTTCGGGGCCAGATCGTGGAAATCTAGGCCATAGTAGAACATGAGCCCGCGGACAAATGGGTGGAGAGGAAAACCCAGTCCGCAGAGGAAGTGGGGAAGAAATACTACCCTCTCATGGGGCCTTGGGGTGGGGAGAAGCTGCCCCTCCTCAGGAAGCCGGTGCGCGATGTCTTTGGACAAGTATCCGGCCTTCCTTAACCTCTTGACATGGCCCTCCGTGACGGAGGAGACCATCCACTTGCCTCCCGGTCCGGACATTGTTGGAGAGGGTTGAGGTAGGAAGTGCGGGCGTGGGCGCTGGAGCTCGGGTGCATAGAAGATGGATAGGCAAAGGAGGAAGAAGGCGTAGGTAAAAAGGTGGATCCTTATCCCCTTATATGGGCGGATGCGACTATGCGTCCCCACCAGCCTAGTAAAACTCGCTTGCCTCCCATGCGCCGTGATAAGTGGTGTGGTTGGGTTACCCACGTCCGTATTAACGAGAATCCTGTAAACAATGGGGACACGATCTCTGCTTTGACAAGACGTGCCAAGGAAACCGCCTCGCAAAACACACTGAGGTGGAGAAGTGAAAACGATTTGAATAAAGGCTTGGCCGTAGTGTGATGTCACGCTGCGGAATACGTCAGCAGATTAGATTTGTGTTAATATTATTCTCTCTATGGCAATACGTGGAAGCTTATTTTGCAGAGCCGGACACTACTCTTGGTGTTTACAAACTTTTATGAAGAATTTGGAGGAGGAACCCACCTTGCAATGCCGAAGACAATCTGCGTGCCGGACTCGTCGTCATTGAAGCCTGGTTCAGGGGCTACTGAGGGAGTCCTGGATTAGGGGGTGTTCGGGTAGCCGGACTATACCTTCAGCCGAACTCCAGGACTATGAAGATACAAGATTGAAGACTCCGTCCCGTGTCCGGATGGGACTTTCCTTGGCGTGGAAGGCAAGCTTGGCGATGCGGATATTCAAGATCTCCTACCATTGTAACCGACTTGGTGTAACCCTAACCCTCTCCGGTGTCTATATAAACCGGAGGGTTTTAGTCCGTAGGACAACTTCATCATACAACAATCATACCATAGGCTAGCTTCTAGGGTTTAGCCTCCTTGATCTCGTGGTAGATCTACTCTTGTACTACCCATATCATCAATATTAATCAAGCAGGACGTAGGGTTTTACCTCCATCAAGAGGGCCCGAACCTGGGTAAAACATTGTGTCCCGTGTCTCCTGTTACCATCCGGCCCAGACGCACAGTTCGGGACCCCCTACCCAAGATCCACCAGTTTTGACACCGACACCTAGCGTCATCGAACCTTAAGTGTGTAGACCCTACGGGTTTGGGAGTCATGCAGACATGGCCGAGACAACTCTCCGGTCAATAACCAACAGCGGGATCTGGATACCCATATTGGCTTCCACATGCTCCACAATGATCTCATCGGATGAACCACGATGTCAAGGATTCAATCAATCTCGTATACAATTCCCTTTGGCTATCGGTACGATACTTGCCCAAGATTCGACCGTCGGTATCCCGATACCTTGTTCAATCTCGTTACCGGCAAGTCTCTTTACTCGTTCCGTAACACATCATCCCGTGATCGACTCCTTGGTCACATTGTGCACATTATGATGATGTCCTACCGAGTGGGCCCAGAGATACCTCTCCGTTACACGGAGCGACAAATCCCAGTCTCGATTCGTGCCAACCCAACAGACACTTTTGGAGATACCCATAGTGTACCTTTATAGCCACCCAGTTACGTTGTGAAGTTTGGCACACCCAAAGCACTCCTACGGTATCCGGGAGTTGCACAATCTCATGGTCTAAGGAAATGATACTTGACATTAGAAAAGCTTTAGCAAACGAACTACACGATCTTGTGCTAGGCTTAGGATTGGGTCTTGTCCATCACATCATTCTCCTAATGATGTGATCCCGTTATCAACGACATCCAATGTCCATGGTCAGGAAACCATAACCATCTATTGATCAACGAGCTAGTCAACTAGAGGCTTACTAGGGACATGGTGTTGTCTATGTATCCACACTTGTATCTGAGTTTCCTATCAATACAATTCTAGCATGGATAATAAATGATTATCATGAACAATGAAATATAATATAATAATAACTAATTTATTATTGCCTCTAGGGCATATTTCCAACAGTCTCCCACTTGCACTAGAGTCAACAATCTAGTTCACACCGCCATGTGATTAACACTCATAGGTCACATCGCCATGTGACAAACATCCAAAGAGTTTACTAGAGTCACTAATCTATTTCACATCACTATGTGATTAATACTCAATGAGTTCTGGGTTTGATCATGTTATGCTTGTGAGAGAGGTTGTAGTCAACGGGTCTTGCCATATTCAGATCCCTATGTATTTCGCAAAACTTTATGTCATATCGTAGATGCTGCTACCATGTTCCACTTGGAGCTATTCCAAATTGTTGCTCCACTATACGTATCCGATATCTCTACTCAGAGCTATCCAGATAGGCGTAACTCTTTACGTTGAACTCTTTATCACCTCCATAACTGAGAAACATTTCCTTATTCCTCTCAGGACAATTTTAACCGCTATCTGGTGATCCAGTCCTAGATCACCTTTGTACCCTCTTGCCAGACATGTGGCAAGGCACACATCAGGTGCGGTACTCAGCATGGCATACCGTATAGGGCCTATGACAAGAGCATAGGGGACGACCTTCGTCCTTCCTCTTTCTTCTGCTGTGGTCAAGCTTTGAGTCTTACTCAACTTCACACCTTACAACTCAGGTAAGAACCCCTTCTTTGACTGATCTATTTTGAACTCCTTCAAAAACATGTCAAGGTGTGCGTTCTTTGAAAGTATCATCAGGCGTTTTGATCTATCTCTATAGATCTTGATGCCCAATATGTAAGCAGCTTTATCCAGGTCTTCCTTTGAAAATCACTCTTCAAACAACCGTTTATGCTTTCTAGAAATTCTACATCATTTCGAATCAACAATATGTCATCCACATATACTTATCAGAAATGTTGTAGTGCTCCCACTCACTTTCTTGCAAATACAAGTTTCTAGCAAACATTGTATAAACCTAAAAGCTTTGATCACTCCATCAAAGCATATATTCTGACTCCGAGATGCTTGCTCTAGTCCATAGAAGGATTGCTGGTGCCAGCATACCTTTTAGCATCCTTAGGATCGACAAAACCTTTTATTGTATCACATACAACTTTTTCTTACGAAAACTAGTAAGAAAACTTCTTTTGACATCCATCTGTCAGATTTCATAATCAAAAAATACAGCTAATGCTAACATGATTCCGACGGACTTAAACATCGCTACGGGTGAGAAATTCTCATCGTAGTCAACTCCTTGAACTTGTGAAAAGACTCTTTCCCACAAGTCGAGCTTCATAGACGGTAACATTACCGCCCACGTCCGTCTTCTTCTTAAAGATCCATTTATCTCAATGGCTTGCCGATCATCGGGCAAGTCCACCAAAGTCCATACTTTGTTCTGATACATGGATCCTATCTCGGATTTCATGGATTCTAACCATTTGTCGGAATACGGGCCCACCATCGCTTCTCCATAGCTCGTAGGTTCATTGTTGTCTAACAACATGATATCTAAGACAGTATTACCGTACCACTTAGGAGTAGTACATATCCTTGTCGACCTACGAGGTTCGATAGCAACTTGATCCGAAGCTTCATGATCACTATCGTTAACTTCCTATTCAACAGACGTAGGCGCCACAGAAAACATCTTTCTGTGTTGCATCACTCTCTGGTTGAAGTAAAGGTTTGACAACCTCATCAAGTTCTATCTTCCTCCCACTCAATTCTTTCGAGAGAAACTCCTTCTCGAGAAAGGACCCGTTCTTAGCGACAAACAATTTGCCCTCGGATCTGAGATAGAAGGTATACCCAACTGTCACCTTTGGGTATTCTATGAAGATGTGTTTGTCCGCTTTTGGGTTCGAGCTTCTCCGGCTGAAGCCTTAAGTATAGCAGCCCCAAACATTAAGAAACGACAACTTTGGTTTCTTTCCAAACCAATGTTCATATGATGTCATCTCAACGGACT
This sequence comes from Triticum urartu, assembly GCF_003073215.2. NCBI lineage: Eukaryota > Viridiplantae > Streptophyta > Magnoliopsida > Poales > Poaceae > Triticum > Triticum urartu. Next base: position 472,115,485 of record NC_053028.1, read on the forward strand.
TAGATGGTGTCCTATCTAAAGTGAATGCAGCTGTCTCTAATGCATAACCTCAAAATGAAAATGGTAGATCGGTAAGAGACATCATAGATTGCACCATATCTCATAAGGTTCGATTACGACATCCGGACACACCATTACGCTGTGGTGTTCCACGTGGCTTCAATTGTGAAACAATTCCACAATGTCTTAAGTGATTGCCAAACTCATAACTCAGAAATTCTCTTCGATCAGATCGTAGGAATTTGATCTTCTTGTTATGATGGTTCTTAACTTCACTCTGAAATCGCTTGAACTTTTCAAACGTTTCAGACTTGTGCTTCATTAAGTAAATATACCTATATCTACTCAAATCGTCAGTGAAGATGAGAAAATAGCGATATCCACCGCACGCTTCAATTCTCATTGGATCACACGCATCAGCATGTATGATTTCCAACAAGTCACTTGCCTGTTTCATTGTACCTGAAAACGGGGTCTTAGTCATCCTGCCCATGATGCATGGCTCGCATGTGTCAAGCGATTCAAAATCAAGTGACTCCAAACATCCATCGATATGGAGTTTCTTCATGCAACTTACGCCAATATGACCTAAGAGGCAGTGCCACAAGAAAGTGGTACTATCATTATTAACTCTACATCTTTTGGCGTGAACATGTGTATTACCACGACCGAGATTCAATGAACCATTCACATAGGGTGCATGACCATGAAAGGTATTATTCATGTAAATAGAATAACCATTATTCTCTAACTTAAATGAATAACCGTATTGCAATGAACATGATCCAATCATATTCATGCTCAATGTAGACACCTGATAACATTTATCTAGGTTCAATACTAATCCCGAAGGCAGATGGAATGTGCGATGGTGATCTCATCAACTTTGGAAACACTTCCAACACACATCGTCACCTCGCCCTTAGCCAGTCTCCGTTTAGTCCGTAGCTTTTGCTTCAAGTCACCAATAATAGCAACCGAACCGGTATCCAATACCCAGGTGCTACCAGGAGTACTAGTGAGGTACACATTAATAACACGTATATACTTTGAAGTTGCCAGCCTTCTTATCTACCATGTATTTGGGGTAGTTCCGCTACCAGTGACCGTTCCCCTTACAATAGAAGCACTTAGTCTTGGGTATGGGTTCAACCTTGGGTTCCTTCACTTGAGCGGCGACTGGTTTGCCATTCATGAAGTTTCCCTTCTAGCCCTTGCCCTTCTTGAAACTAGTGGTGTTGTTAAACCATCAACACTTGATGCTCCTTCTTGATTTCTACCTTTTGCGGTTGAGGGAGTCCTGGATTAGGGGGTGTCCGGATGGCCGGACTATACCTTCAGCCGGACTCCTGGACTATGAAGATACCAGTTTGAAGACTTCGTCCCATGTCCGGAAGGTACTTTCCTTGGCGTGGAAGGCAAGCTTGGCGATACGGATATGTAGATCTCCTACCATTGTAACCGACTTTGTGTAACCGTAACCCTCTCCGGTGTCTATATAAACCGGAGGGTTTTAGTCCGTAGGACAACATACACAACAATCATACCATAGGCTAGCTTCTAGGGTTTAGCCTCTCCGATCTCGTGGTAGATCTACTCTTGTACTACCCATATCATCAATATTAATCATGCAGGACGTAGGGTTTTACCTCCATCGAGAGGGCCCGAACCTGGGTAAAACTTCGTGTCCCTTGCCTCCTGTTACCATCCGGCCTAGACGCACAGTTCGGGACCCCCTACCCGAGATCCGCCGGTTTTGACACCGACATTGGTGCTTTCATTGAGAGTTCCTCTGTGTTGTCGTTGTCAGGCTTGATGGCTCCTATGATCATCGATAGTGATGCGGTCCAGGGTGAAACTTGTCTCCCCGGACAGATCTCTATCTTCGGCGGCTTTGCACTGCGGGCCAATTCGCTTGGCCATCTGGAGCAGATCGAAAGCTATGCCCCTGGCCGTCGGGTCAGATTTGGAAGTTTAAACTACACGGCTGACACCCGCGGGGACTTGATCTTCGACAGATTCGAGTCACTGCCGAGCGCGCCGCACTGCCACGACGAGCATGATCTAGCTCTGCCGCCTAACAGTGCTCTGAAGGGCACACCCGCATCGGCTTCGACCCTTAATTCGGAGTCAACCGTGCCGATCAAGGATGGGTGGTTGGACGCCGCCTCGGGGGCTGCGATCCTAACGGCGATCGAGCCGAACACCAGCCCCGCACTCCGCGATACTCATGATTCCAAGGAGCCGGACTCCTCTCCGGACTCCGAACCATTCGCGCCTCTGCCGGTCGAATCCGATCGGGCGCCGATCATGGAGTTTACTGCCGCGGACATTTTCCAGCACTCGCCCTTTGGCGATATTATAAAATCACTAAAGTCGCTCTCTTTATCAGGAGAGCCCTGGCCGGACTACGGTCAGCGAGATTGGGATGCGGACGATGAAGAATTCAAAGCCCACCCACCACCCACTTTGTAGCCACTGTCGATGATTTAACCGACATGCTCGACTTCGACTCCGAAGACATCGACGGTATGGACGGCGATGAAGGAGACGATGAAGAACCAGCACCTATCAGGCCCTGGAAAGCCACCTCGTCATATGACATATACATGGTGGACACACCAAAAGATGACGTCGAGGAGCGGAAGGATGCACTGAAGGCTTGTTCCCTCGAAAAGCAGTCAAAGCAGCGACACAAGCGCTGCCCCAAACCCCGCCTTGACAGAAATAGCAATCACACAGACCCAGCGCTGGAGCAGGGCGAACCGCTGCCGGACAACGGCAATCCGGATAATCAAACCGAACAAACAAATCCTATCCAGGATAATGGTCGAGACAACATAACGCCGGACAGACACCCGGAGCAGCAGACTGCCCGTAAAAGGCTTGTTGCCACCGCGAGGAGTCTGAAAAAGCAGAAGCAAAGGCTCAAGACCGCGCAAGACACACTCCAAATTAGATAGAGTAAAATACTCAACACTGCAGCAAGATACGGCGACAATCGCCCCTCCAAAAGCTACCCAAAGCGGAAGCTGCTACCCGAATTCGATGAGGAGGCCTCAGAACCCCCACAACCAAATATCAAAGCAGTCACCTGGTCGGATAGATGACCCCTCTACCAACATAGAGCGGCATACAACGCCGCTCACAATACAATACGCGACCCATGCGAGGTCTCGCACCCAAAGGACGGTGCAACAAGATCCATCTATGAACCACGCAAGCGCGCCCCAGCATACAATGCAACACAACAAACGTCCGAACAACGCGGTACACCCAACTACAGAGGTGCCGCACACCCCCTATGTTTCACCGATGAGGTGCTGGACCATGAATTTCCAAAGGATTCAAGCCCGTAAACATAGAGGCATACGGCGGAACAACAGACCCTGGGGTCTGGATTGAGGACTACATCCTTCATATCCATATGGCTCGAGGAGATGATCTCCACGCCATCAAGTACCTATCCCTCAAGCTCAAAGGGCCAGCTCGTCACTGGCTCAAAGGCCTCCCCGAAAGCTCCATTGGAAGTTGGGAAGAGCTCGAAGACGCCTTTCGGGCAAATTTTCAAGGGACTTATGTCCGACCTCCGGATGCGGACGATTTGAGTCATATAACTCAACAGCCCGGAGAGTCAGCCCGAAAGCTTTGGAACAGGTTTCTTACTAAAAAGAACCAGATTGTCGACTGTCCGGACGCCGAAGCCTTGGCAGCTTTCAAGCATAGCGTCCGTGACGAATGGCTCGCCAGACACCTCGGCCAAAATAAGCCGAGAACGATGGCCGCATTAACAAACCTCATGACTCGCTTTTGCGCGGGTGAGGACAGCTGGTTAGCCAGATGCAGCACCAGCGACCCAGTACATCTGAAGTTAGAGATGGAAACGGGAAATCACGGCGCAACAGCAATAACAAACACCGGAATAAAGAAGACAGCACGAAGGGCACGGTAGTAAATGCCGGATTCAAAAGCTCTCGGCCAGGTCAAAAGCCGCCCCCTAAAGGCACCAGGGATGAATTTTCCAACCTCAACAAAATCCTGGACCAAGTATGTCAGATTCATAGTACCCCTGGTAAGCCTGCTAATCATACCCATAGAGAATGTTGGGTCTTCAAGCAGTCCGGCAAGCTCAACGCCGTACACAAGGGGGAGGATACACCAAGTGAAGACGAGGACGAGCCCCCCAAGCAAGACACGGGGGAACAAAAGAAATTTCCACCAGAAGTCAAAATAGTAAACGTGTTACACGTAATCAAGGGAAAAAACAACGCGGCACCCCCAGGAAAATATACCCAAGTGCCTGTCACCACGAAGTCCTGCCACTGGTCATCTCGACCGATCACTTTCGACCATCGCGATTACTCAGCAAGTATCCGACACGCAGGATGGGCTGCCCTGGTATTAGACCCAGTAATTTGCGGATATCACTTCACAAGAGTCTTGATGGACGGCGGCAGTAGCCTAAACCTAATATATCAGGATACAATCCGTGGGATGGGGTTAGACCCAACACAAATTCGCCATAGCAATACTACCTTTAAAGGAGTAACGCCAGGCCCAGGGGCTCGTTGTACGGGCTCCCTCCTACTACAATTTATATTCGGCTCCCCCGATAACTTCCATCGTGAGCATTTAACTTTCCATATCGCTCCGTTTTCAAAGTGGCTATCAAGCACTGCTCGGATGCGAAGCTTTCGCTCCCTTTAATGCAATACCACACTACGCCTCCCTCACACTCAAGATGCCTAGTCCACGTGGCATCATCACAGTGCACGGAAATATCAAGCGATCTCTGCGCGCCGAAGAGAGTGAGGCTGCCTTGGCAGCCGCACACTAAAGGCGCCCGGACAAGCGAAAGCATCCAATAGGTCGTCAAGACCTCAGATACAACTAATCGAGTCCGGCGCCACTACTTATACCGAATAAATGGTCACACCCCCATTTGTCAATACAAGGGGCTCAACATGCGCAGACGAGTGACAATTTCTTATCATCTTGAATTATACATGGTTTCTTTAAAAACTATCTTTTCGCACGAAAACTTTTTCACTTAATTTCCTCTCTTTTACAGACGATCATCGTGCTACACCCATCCAGGATATGGCACAACGGAGACACAGGCGCAGACGTGCAGCAGGGACCCGCTCCAAGGATTCTTTTTAGATTAAGACCCTGCGTAAACCTTTTTTACTGTCTCTTGTTGATATATATCCACCGTTGAGAAGGATGCTGACGTCTTGGCATGTGGCCACGCCAGAACAACTCACGTACCTGGACACAAGGGGCTTCTTACAAAGGCTATTCTTTAGGCCCGGTTTATACCACAAAGACCGAATACCTTAGGGAGTGTTCGGCGTCGCGAGTTTGGCCCTATATGCATCAGCTCCGAATCATTGTCTTTGGTCAAATGTTGGGTTTGCACGGCTCCTGTGTTTTGGTGCCTTACGTTCCACTTTACCGGCTAAGGTAGCACCAGGAGAACTACTGCGATTGTGCCCTGTTTCATCCGGACGAGCACCTCAGTAGAGAAAGCCGAAAACTGACTGTCATGATATAGCGTGAGACTGGTCAACCACTCGATGACCTGTGGGAATGTTAGAATTCCCCCGCCTTAACGAAGGGCCGTTTTCTGGCCAGGCATGTACGCACCCCGGAATCGGGAGAGTGCGGAGCCACCAGGTGCTATCTAGTAGCCCCACTGTCAAACTCCTATGGCTAAGTGAAAGTGCTAAAGCATTATAGTCTGGTTGCCTCGCTCACTCCGCTATCACCTCCTTAATAGGACCAAGACGTTGGGTTAAGTGTGAACGCGTGTTTTTGTGAGCACATCCGCATTATATGCGTGGGGGTTGAAGCCGACGACTGCAATCTTTCAGGTTATACACATGTATACATAAACGGCCGTCCAGGAGGCATCATATTACTTTCAGGCAGAAGTATAAAAATAGCCTTATAAAAATTTATAAAAGCATTTTGCTTACAGTGAGATTACATATCACTCAAACATAATATTTTTTGAGCACTGGGTCTCTATCAAACGGGCACCCTCAAGAACTTCTTCAAAGTAGTGCTCAGCAGCCTTTCGACATATAGCCGAATCCCGCGCTGCAACATTGGTAGCATCCATCTCCGCCCAGTCTGCCTTAACACGGGCAAAGGCCATCCGTGCGCCCTCTATGCACGCTGACCTCTTCATCGCATTAATGCGTGGCACCACGTCAAGGAACTGCTGCACCAAGCTGAAATAGCTGTTCGGTTTTGACCTTTCCCGCCATAGCTGATCCACAACAGACCTCATGGAGAGTCTGGACAACCTATTTAGTTCTGCCCATTCGGCTAATTGGTCAGTCAATGAAAGTGGACGTTCGGGAGAATGGAATTGTCTCCAAAACAACTGATCTATTTCACGGTCCGTCTGACCCTAGAAGTACTTGGCCGCATCGGCAGCGCTCGCCGCCAAATCCATATACACATCCTCCGAACTCCACAGCCGATCCAGAGGGGCATACCGTTGATCTCCGAACTTCCTCCGCAACATAAAGGATTTCCCAGCTGCAATATCCCCGGCTTCCCGCAGCTCCTCCTTCTTTGCCCTCATAGCAGAGCGGAGGTCTTCTTTCGTCGCAGCAGCCTTCTCAAGGTCCGATGCCTTCACTTGGTTTTCCTTTTCAAGAACCCGGCAACGGTCGGCGGCGGCTTTTAATTCTATGGCCATCTTGGCCATCTTGTCTCGGCTCTCACCATGCGCGGCCTTCTCGGCTTGCAACTCTTCGGCCGCCTTCAAAGCAGCCGCATTACCCAACCTCGCTTGTTCCTTGGCTCGGGCAAGTTCTGCCTGCAAGGCTTCAACAGTGGCAGCTCCATCTGCAGTCACAACATATTAAAGATACTGGCATCATGCTGCTCTTCCTATGTGGCGTTTACCAGATAATGACACTTACCCCGTGCCTCGTCAAGCCTTTTGTTAACAAGCTCGATGTCGGCGTCTGCCGCATCCAACTGCCGTTCTAAATGGGCAAACTTGCTAGTCCGGCTAGCCATCGGAGCTTCCATCACCTGCACATAGAGGCAGTATGGTTATTACCTGGGAATATGATCCTCTGTTCGTCGTGGTTTCCGATGACAACCAGAGTCTCAGGGGCTACTATCTACACAGGGCACACCTAGCATGTGCAGGACTATCATACATTCTTTTACGTACCTCAAAGCCTGTCAGTAGACTCATAAAAGCTTCATGCAATCCGCTTTCGGCGGACGATATTCTCTCCATCATCGTATTCATCAGCACACGGTGTTCATCTGAGATGGCCGCTCGCCCCACCAACTCCCTCAGAACATCCGATCGCACACTAGACGGTGCCGGACTCTTTTGTCTGCTCTCTTCAGGAGCCGGACACTGGGAGCTTCGGGGGTCAATGGGATTATCTTCCGGCCTCACCGGACTCGGAGAGGCCCTCCGCGACGACACTTCAGGGTTGCCCGCTTCTGGAGCGGAGGAGTCCGGAGGAGGCGTTTCGCTCTCCATCATCTCTGGAAGAAGATCCCCTGAAGACGAGCTCATTTGAGAGGGGCTAAGGCTCGAACTGCAAAACTATATTCGATGGTTATTTTCTCAGAAGAAAAAGATGGCATATCTGTGCTATTAAAGTATTTCGGGTCACTTACGACTCGCGGGAGAATTGATCCCCCCGCGGACTTTGTGCGGCAACAGCGCCCCCCAAGGTAGGACCCTCTGTGGGAGACTTCTTCTCCCGTTTAGAAGCTTCGGCTTCCGAATCCCCGGGCACAGTCCTTTTCCTCTTCTGGTCGTCTTCCTTCATGGAGACGCTCGCTCCCTCGGCTAGAATGGGCAGCGTTGGGGGCCTGCGTCCGCCCGCATTATCCTCCACAGTATCTTCCTTCAAGGGCTCAGGGCAAGGTGCGGTCTGGAGCATCTTTTCCAATACCGGATTTTCCAAACCCTCAGGGAGGGGGCCGAACATCAAATCAACTTCGCCTTTGTTAGCCAGTCCTGGTCAAAAAGCAAACTCTCAGAAATAACTTCGTAACAAAGGAGAGATAGTATGGTCGGTCGGAAGATGCCTTACCTGTTCGGTGGCGTGGTTACTACTCAGGCCCACGTCCTCGGTGATTTACGTACACTCCACCTGAGGTCCGAAGAATGACTTGTACATCTCCTCGTGCGTCAGGCCGAGAAAACTTTGAATGACATGCGGTCCCTCGGGATTGAACTCCCACAGGCGAAGAGGCCGGCGTTTGCAAGGCTGGACTTGACAAACCAGCATAACTTGTATTACCGCAACCAAACTGAAATCTCCATTGAAGAGATCTCGAATGCGGCTTTGCAGTATAGGCACGTCCTTGGCTGGACCCCAGCTCAGACCTCTGCTGATCCATGACATCAGCTGTGGTGGAGGGCCCGAGTGGAAAACAGGGGGGCCGCCCACTTGGCACTTCTAGGAGCCGTGATGTAGAACCACTCCTGTTGCCACAATTCAGACACCTCTGGGATGGAACCTTTGGGCCACGAAGCTCCCGTCATCTTGTGTATTGAGGCACCTCCACACGCTGCATGTTGCCCCTCAATCATCTTCGGCTTCACTTCAAAGGTCTTGAGCCATAGGCCAAAGTGAGGGGTAACCCATAGGAAGGCCTCGCACACGATGATAAATGTCGTGATATGAATAAAGGAGTCCGGAGCTAGATCATGGAAGTCTAGCCCATAGTAAAACATCAAACCCCTGACAAAAGGATCCAGAGCAAGGCCTAGGACTCGGAGGAAGTGGGACACGAACACGACGTTCTCATTGGGTTCGGGGGTGGGGACGGCCTGCCCTCGGGGAGGCAGCGATGCAAAATTTCGGCGGTCAGATATCTGGCCTCCCTCAACTTTTTGATGTCTTCTTCCGTGATGGAGGAAGGCACCCATCGGCCTTGAAGGCTAGATCCGAACATGACTGAAGGTTTGGAGCACCTGACCTCAGCTTTGGGCGCTTGAGCTTGAGGTGGGGGAAGGATTCGATTGAGCACGGGAGGGAAAAATAAAAGCCTTGTCCCTTTATAAAGAGGGTGAATATCAAGCATCCTCTCCGTGTCTGTTTGGACTTGCCTATAATCTAGGAGTCCTAGAAGCGGTTGGGTTACCCACACCCGTATTGATGAGAATCCCGGAATAAGGGGACACGATCTCTTCTTTAACAAGACGTGCCAAGGAAACTGCCTCGCATGACGCGCTGAGGTTGGATAATAAAACAACTCGGATAAAGGCTTGGCCGTGGTATGTTACACTAAGGAATATGTCAGCAGATTAGATTTGTGTAAATATTATTCTCTGTATGGCAATATGTGGGAACTTATTTTGCAGAGCCGGACACTATCTTTGTGTTCAAAATCTTCTATGAAGTACTTGGAGGAGGAACCCGCCTTGCAATGCCGAAGACAATTTGCGTGCCGGACTCGTCGTCATTGAAGCCTGGTTCAGGGGCTACTGAGGGAGTCCTGGATTAGGGGGTGTCCGGATGGCTGGACTATACCTTCAGCCGGACTCCTAGACTATGAAGATACCAGATTGAAGACTTCGTCCTGTGTCCGGAAGGGACTTTCCTTGGCGTGGAAGGCAAGCTTGGCGATACGGATATGTAGATCTCGTACCATTGTAACCGACTTTGTGTAAGCCTAACCCTCTCCGGTGTCTATATAAACCGGAGGGTTTTAGTCCGTAGGACAACATACACAACAATCATACCATAGGCTAGCTTCTAGGGTTTAGCCTCTCCGATCTCGTGGTAGATCTACTCTTGTACTACCCATATCATCAATATTAATCAAGAAGGACGTAGGGTTTTACCTCCATCGAGAGGGCCCGAACCTGGGTAAAACTTCGTGTCCCTTGCCTCCTGTTACCATCCGGCCTAGATGCACAGTTCGGGACCCCCTACCTGAGATCCGCCGGTTTTGACACCGACAGCGGTCTTAAGCACCGCGAACTGCTCCGAGATCAACTCCATCCCTTGCATGTCATAGTTCATCACGAAGATCTAGTAGCTTAGTGATAGTGACTAGAGAACTTTATCAATCACTATCCTATCTGGAAGTTTAACTCCCACTTGATTTAAGTGATTGTAGCACCCAGACATTCTGAGCACATGCTCACTAGCTGAGCTATTCTCCTCCATCTTGTTGGCAAAAGAACTTGTCAAAGGTCTCATATCTCTCAAAACGGGCATGAGCCTGAAATCCCAATTTCACCTCTTGGAACATCTCATATGTCTTATGGCGTTTAAAACGTCATTGGAATCCCGATTCTAAGCCGTAAAGTATGGTGCACTAAACTATCAAGTAGTCATCAGGATGTGTCTGTCAGGTGTTCACAACATCCACAGACGACGTTGTAGGGGTTTGCACATCGAGCGGTGCATCAAAGACGTAAGCCTTCTGTGTAGCAGTGAGGACACTCCTCGGACTATGGACCTAGTCCGCATCATTGCTTACAATATATTTCAACTTAATCTTTCTCTAGGAACGTATTGAAACAGGGAGCTACAACGTGAGCTATTTATCTACAACATATTTGCAAAGACAATTTAGACTATGTTCATGATAATTAAGTTCATCTAATCAAATTATTTAATGAACTCCCACTCAGATAGACATCCCTCTAGTCATCTAAGTGAAACATGATCTGAGTCAACTAGGCCGTGTCCGATCATCACGTGAGATGGACTAGTCAACATCGGTGAACATCTTCATGTTGATCGTATCTTCTATACGACTCATGTTGGACCTTCGGTCTTCCGTGTTTCGAGGCCATGTCTGTACATGCTAGGCTCGTCAAGTCAACCTAAGTGTATTGCGTGTGTAAATCTGGCTTACACCCGTTGTATTCGAACGTTAGAATCTATCACACCTGATCATCACGTGGTGCTTCGAAACAACGAACCTTTGCAACGGTGCACAGTTAGGGGGAACACTTTCTTGAAATTATTACGAGGGATCATCTTATTTAAGCTACCGTCGTTCTAAGCAAATAAGATGTAAAACATGATAAACATCACATGCAATCAAATAGTGAAATGATATGGCCAATATCATTTGCTCCTTTTGATCTCCATCTTCAGGGCTCCATGATCATCATTGTCATCGGCATGACACCATGATCTCCGTCATCATGATCTCCATCATCGTGTCTTCTTGAAGTTGTCTCATCATCTATTACTTCTACTACTATGGCTAACGCTTTAGCAATAAAGTAAAGTAATTACATGACGTTTAAGTTGACATGCAGGTCATAAATAAATTAAGACAACTCCTATGGCTCCTGCCGGTTGTCATACTCATCGACATGCAAGTCGTGATTCCTATTACAAGAACATGATCAATCTCATACATCACATATATCATTCATCACATCCTTTTGGCCATATCACATCACACGACACATGCTGCAAAAACAAGTTAGACGTCCTCTAATTGTTGTTGCAAGTTTTTACGTGGCTGCTATAGGTTTCTAGCAAGAACGTTTCTTACCTACGCCAAAACCAAAACATGATATGCCAATTTCTATTTACCCTTCATAAGGACCCTTTTCATCGAATCCGATCCGACTAAAGTGGGAGAGACAGACACCCGCTAGCCACCTTATGCAACTAGTGCATGTCAGTCGGTGGAACCAGTCTCACGTAAGCGTACGTGTAAGGTCGGCCCGGGCCGCTTCATCCCATGATGCCGCCGAATCAAGATAATACTAGTAACGGCAAGTAAATTGAAAATATCGACACCCACAACTGCTTTGTGTTCTACTCGTGCATAGAAACTACGCATAGACCTAGCTCATGATGCCACTGTTGGGGATCGTAGCAGAAATTTAAAATTTTCTATGCATCACCAAGATCAATCTATGGAGTAATCTAGCAATGAGGGGAAGGGGAGTGCATCTACATACCCTTGTAGATCGCTAAGCGGAAGCGTTGCAAGAACGCGGATGAAGGAGTCGTACTCGTAGCGATTCAGATCGTGGTTGATTCCGATCTAAGCGTCGAACAATGGCGCCTCCGCGTTCAACACACATGCAGCCCGGTGACGTCTCCCATGCCTTGATCCAGCAAGGGGAGAAGGAGAGGTTGGGAAGACTCCGTTCAGCAGCAGCACGACAGCGTGGTGGTGGTGGAGGAGCGCGGGACTCCAGCAGGGCTTCGCCAAGCACGACGAGAGACGAGGAGGGAGAGAGGTAGGGCTGCGCCAACAGGGGAAGAACTTCATGTGTTGGCTGCCCCTTTGCCTCCACTATATATAGGGGGAGAGGGAGGTCTGCACCCCCACCTAGGGTTCCCACCCCAAGGGGTGCGGCAGCCCTAGATCCCATCTAGGGTGGCGGCCACAAGGGGGAGAGGGGGAGGCGCACCTGGGGTGGGCCTTAGGGCCCATCTGCCCTAGGGTTTGCCCCCTTCCCCTCTAGGAGGCGCCTTGGGCCTTGGTGGGAGGCGCCCCAGCCCACCTAGGGGCTGGTCCCTTCCCACTATTGGCCCATGTAGGCCTCCGGGGCCCGTGGCCCCTCCCGGTGGACCCCCGAACCCCTCCGGTGGTCCCGGTACACTACCAGTGATGCCCGAAACACTTCCGGTGGCCGAAACCATACTTCCTATATATCAATCTTTACCTCTGGACCATTCCGGAACTCCTCGTGACGTCGGGGATCTCATCCGGGACTCCGAACAACATTCGGTAACCACGTACATACTTTCCCTATAACCCTAGCGTCATCGAACCTTAAGTGTGTAGACCCTACGGGTTCGGGAGTCATGCAGACATGGCCGAGACAACTCTCCGGTCAATAACCAACAGCGGGATTTGGATACCCATATTGGCTCCCACATGCTCCATGATGATCTCATCGGATGAACCATGATGTCAAGGACTCAATCAATCTCGTATACAATTCCCTTTGGCTATCGATACGATACTTGCCCGAGATTCGATCATCGGTATCCCGATACCTTGTTCAATCTCGTTACCGGCAAGTATCTTTACTCATTCCGTAACACATCATCTCGTGATCAACTCCTTGGTCACATTGTGCACATTATGATGATGTCCTACCGAGTGGGCCTAGAGATACCTCTCCGTTACACGGAGTGACAAATCCCAGTCTTGATTCGTGCCAACCCAACAGACACTTTTGGAGATACCCGTAGTGTACCTTTATAGCCACCCAGTTACGTTGTGATGTTTGGCACACCCAAAGCACTCCTACAGTATCCGGGAGTTGCACAATCTCATGGTCTAAGGAAATGATACTTGACGTTAGAAAAGCTTTAGCAAACGAACTACACGATCTTGTGCTAGGCTTAGGATTGGGTCTTGTCCATCACATCATTCTCCTAATGATGTGATCCCGTTATCAACGACATCCAATGTCCATGGTCAGGAAACCATAACCATCTATTGATCAACGAGCTAGTCAACTAGAGGCTTACTAGGGACATGGTGTTGTCTATGTATCCACACATGTATCTGAGTTTCCTATCAATACAATTCTAGCATGGATAATAAACGATTATCATGAACAATGAAATATAATATAATAATAACTAATTTATTATTGCCTCTAGGGCATATTTCCAACATCTATGCCCTTCGGGCTCAAGTGTGCCCAGGCAACATATCAACGGTGTATGCAGAATTGCCTTCACAATCAGATTGGGCGTAATGTTCATGCTTATGTGGATGATATAGTGGTAAAGTCCAGGACAGAGGAAACCTTGGTCACAAATCTGAAAGAGACCTTTGATAACCTCAGGGTCTACAAAATGATGCTTAACCCGGTCAAGTGTGTTTTTGGAGTCCCAACTGGCAAACTCTTGGGTTTTTTTGGTGTCCAACCGAGGTATTGAAGCTAACCCGGAGAAGATTAAGGCAATCACATCCCTGGCCAAACCAACATGCGTCAATGACGTTCAACGGCTGGCGGGTCGTGTTGCTACTTTGAGCCAGTTCATAAGCCGGTTATGGGAGAAGGCGATGCCTTTGTATCAGATGATGAAGAAAACAGATGATTTTGTTTGGAGTGATGCTGCGAACTCTGCTTTTGAGGATCTGAAGAAATAGCTTGCTGAGCCGCCGGTCCTTGTTGTTCCAGTTGAGAAAGAGCCGCTATTGTTATACGTAGCCGCCAACTCACGAGCTGTTAGTGTGGCAATTGTGGTGGAGCGCAAGGAGGTTGGCAAGGAACATCCGGTTCAATGGCCGGTTTACTACGTCAGTGAGGTGTTGATTGAATCTAAACAAAGAAATCCACATTGGCAGAAGCTCGTGTATGGGGTGTTCATGGCGAGACGGGAGCTCAAACATTACTTTCAGGGTCACCCAATCACTGTGGTTAGCTCTGCTCCTTTGGGAGACATCATTCAAAATAGAGAAGGCACTGGACGAGTCGCCAAGTGGGCCATTGAGCTTGGGTCTCATGGGTTGAAGTATGTACCACGTACTGCGATTAAGTCTCAAGCACTGGTTGACTTTATTAATGACTGGACAAAGATGCAGATGCCGGAGGAGAAACCAAACAACACATATTGGACTATTCACTTTGATGGGTCCAGACTGTTGGAACGCTTGGGGGCTGGAGTTGTTTTAACCTCCCCTCGAGGTGACAAATTTTTTTATGTGTCGCGGCTGATGTTTCCTTGCACTAACAACGCAGCGGAATATGAAGCGTTGCTCCATGGTCTTCGAATGGCTAAAGAGATGAGCCTGAGCCAGGTCCGGTGTCTTGGCGACTCAGATTTGGTAGCTCAACAGGTGTCAGGCAAGTGGGATTCCAAAGATCCTCTCATGGCGGCTTATCACCGTGAAGTTGATGCCATTGCAGGGCATTTTAAAGGTTATCAGGTGGAGCACATTGACCGTAGGAAGAACGAAGCGGCTGATGCTTTAAGCCGGTTGGGATCTCAGCGTAAGCCGGTGCCACCTAACACCTTTTTGGATATTTTGCATAACCCGTCTGTTAAGTTACTTACAAAAGAAGATCTAGCCGTTCCTGACCCGGAGGCGCAGTTGGTGGCGGCTCTTCATGTCATCCCAGATTGGACAGTGTCATTCTTGGCTTACATGACCCGGGGCGAGCTGCCAGCGGATGAGACCCTGGCCCGATAGATAACCCGGCGGTCTAAGTCAATGACGATTTCTGACGGAGAACTATACCATCGTAGCGTCTCTGGAGCGTTTCAGCGGTGTGTTTCCCCTGAAGAAGGCCATGAAATACTTCGTGAGATCCATGAAGGCGATTGTGGTCATCATGCCAGGTCAAAATCTCTGGTGGCCAAAGCTTTTCATCATGGTTTTTACTGGTTGACGGCTCACCCTGGTGCAGAAGATCTGGTCAGTTGATGTGATGGATGTCAAAAATTCGCCCGACGAGCACATGTGCCAGCTCAAGAGCTGCGGATGATTCCCATCACTTGGCCGTTTGTGGTCTGGGGGCTTGACATGGTTGGATCTTTCAAAAGGTCTAAGGATAAAAAGACACATCTTTTAGTGGCAGTTGACAAATTCACAAAGTGGGTTCAGGCAGAACCAGTGAGTAAGTGTGATGTGGCCACAGCAGTTCAGTTCATGAAAAAGGTGATTTTCCATTTTGGTTTTCCACACATCATTATCACTAACAATGGCACTAATCTATCCCAAGGGGCTATGGAGGTGTTCTGTCAGCGCGAGCATATCCAGCTTGATGTTTCTTCTGTAGCCCATCCTCAATCCAATGGTCAGGCAGAGAGAGCAAATTAGGAAATCTTAAAAGGTCTCAAGCCCCAGCTTATGGTTCCCTTGCAGCGAACACCAGGTTGTTGGGTAGAGGAGTTACCCTCGGTGCTGTAGAGTATCAAGACCACTCCTAACAGGTCTACAGGTTATACACCTTTCTTCATGGTTTATGGAGCGGAAGCAGTGTTGCCCAGTGATATCCGTCATGACTCGCCCCGTGTGGCGGCTTATGTTGAAGCTAACAATGAACAAGCTAGGCAGGATGCACTTGACTTGTTAGATGAGGAAAGAGACTTAGCAGCGGCTCGATCAGCAATTTATCAACAAGACTTGCGCCGTTATCACAGCCGTCGGGTTAAGTCCAGGACTTTTCAAGAAGGTGACCCGGTGCTCCAGTTCATCCAGGATCTGTCAGATCCACACAAGCTATCCCCACCTTGGGAAGGACCCTTTGTGGTCAGCAAGAACTTAAACAACGGGTCATATTACCTCATTGACGTTTGAGAGCACAAAGACTCACGTAAGTCAGAAGAGGAGACCCGCCGGCCGTGGAACATTGCTCAACTTCGGCCATACTACACCTGAGCCACCAGCTCTCATCATGTACATATTTTGAGGTTGTATATACTATGATAAGTAATAAAGCAGGACCACCGGTCTCTTTTCTTTTCAAAGATTATGCATCTTTACTATTCTTTACTACTATTTTCAAATGACTATTAAGGAGCTGATCATATTTGAATCAAGTCTAACCTTTTTTTGGTCCAGCTTATGATCGTATTCGAATCTAGCTGCAAACTCTCAAGGTCACTTTGGGGCTTCCTGTTCAAAGATAGGTCGTATTCGAACCAAAGAGAACATAGCTGTTGTAACCCTCTTGATCGGCTCAAAGCCAAACTCACTAGGGGGCTTCTTGATCATATTCGAATCACAGCTTAACCCCTTTTGGGTCCGACTTGGATCATATTCGAATCAGGGTCGTTAAAAACCTCTCAAGGTCATTTGGGTGCTTCCTGTTCAAACATATGTCGTATTCGAACCAAAGAGAACATAGCTGTCGGTACCCTTTTGATCGGTGCAACGCCACAGCCACTGGGGGCTATATGATCGTATTCAAATCTTAGCTTAACCCCTTTGGTCCGGTTTACTGATCATATTCGAATCAGAAAACCCCCAATCTTTAGTTACAAAGCTAATTTTGGTTACCATCTGTTATTTGTCTTATTGGTTTTTGTTGTCTCAATTTCAAAATAATCAGTCATGGTCTTTTCGCCGGCTTGACTATTTGACAACAAGCCACCAAGGCATGATAATCATCAGGTATTCAGAAGCATTGACTTCTCGCAAAGACTTGATTACCAACCTCATCACCCGGGTCATATAAACCGGTGGTCCGGAGGTCAAAGATACAGGTATGGCTATGAACAGTTCCTTCTGTATTAATCAAAGGTTATTTCAACCTTGTTTTCTTTTTACATCTGGTTCTGTTTTCTACTATGATAAATAATATTGGCTGTAAATCGGGTGTTCTGACCCGTTCGGTACTAAGCTGCCAAGCCAGTTTTTCCTTTTTTATCTACAGGAACAGAGCGGAAATATTGCGGGGACAACCATAAATATGATGCATATATTGACATCAGCAAAACACAGAATCACACGCAGTGTCTTATGCGCGATGGCATAGGCAAATTATGCAGTGTTTTCATAGCTAATCTATTACAAGGCATTTAAAACCCCCATGAAGATGGTCTTCACTCCTCCCTCGCCGGCTCGCCGCCTTCTACTGATTGGAAGCTGGGTTTTGACCAGTCAAAACCATTCACAACAATAAACTCTGCTTCGTCATCAATCAAGCCGGCTGGATCAACATCCGGAGCAAATGTATGTTGACGAACCGGCGGGATAAGGTCGGTCACCTTGTAGGAGGGAGTTGCCATCTTCTTATTGTCCAAATCAAAACCCGGCTGGTATTTACCGATATTTGTTTCGTCTCCGAGAATGGTGGCCTGAGGTCGCACCTCCCTCACGCAAGCAATGAAGTCATCTTGTTCAAACAAAGACCCGTCTTCCTTTACCGTGGGGTATCCTCTGGCTACATCTGCCGGGTCTAGATCTGCCCCCCAAGCCTTGGAGCGGCTCAGGGCAGTCAAAGCTCCGGCTCTGGCACAGGATCGCTTAACTTCTTGGAATATGGCGGGTAAGATTGACAGCTTTTTTAAGAAATCACTGGGTCGGTTGGGTCCTTGATTGCCAGGAGAAATAGCGGCAAGTGCCCATTGTGCGCCAATGTACAATTGCTCTACTAAGGTATATACTACCTTCAGTTTAATCATGTTGTCTTGGCTCAGATTCTTGCCTCGTGGGCCTGCACATGTTTTGTAAACAACGGGTCAGCTAGCAGTTTATATTCCGAGTCAGCATAAGGTACAAAAGGTCAGTACAGATGGCTTACCAAAGATGGCGGACACCATTTGAGATACCTGGTTTTTAAACCGGTCAGCTCTGTAGTAACCTCCTCAAGAGCTGCTTCCGCTTTTTCGGCGCGCTGTGTTAGTAGTGTTTTCTCTTCAGCCCGGGTTTTCTTCTTGGCAGTCAAGCTATTTTTCAGTTTTTCCGTCTCAGCAAGACTTAATTGAAGCTTGGAGTCGGCAGCCTTGATTTCTGCCTCCTGATCCGCCAGCCGGGTCTTGGCGTCAGTCAATTGCGAACCCAATTCGGATAGGGCGTTCTGCAAAACATATACAGGTGTATCAAAGCTCAAAATTCAAGATTCAAGTCTCAAGTGCCTTTGCACTGCAAAACCACTTGACACTTGGGGGCTAATGTATGCCAAAACAAATTCTTATGACTCTACTATACTTCAAGTCCCAAGTACTTTACAAAGTAACATCACCTGGCACTTGGGGCTAATGTATGATATTTAGCAAGTATCTCATGGGTAAGCCGGACTACAATATTTGTTGAGTTCGGCACAAGACAGTTATGAAATTCAAAGTACCGGCTCATTTATGGTCAAGTGAACTGGCCCTTGGGGACTAGAGGTGAAGTTTATTCTAATTTATTGGACTTCAGAAAAATCCAAAGGTACAGTTTTAGCCTATATCATAAAGTCTACAGATCATTCCGGTCTTCTCATAACCTGAAGTCTTGGGGGCTGGCAGAATATAAGTAAGCCGGAAGAACATACCTCGTACTTCAGCTGCAACTGCTTGACCATTTCGATCTCTGAGTCACGGCTGGAGTGCACATGGCTGAGATACCCGGATAATATGTCGTTGGCATTCAGATGGCCGTAATGCGAAATATCAAAACACACTTTGTCTCTCCAACGCCTCTTGTTTTGCCGTGTGACGAGCCAACACGGTGGGATTCCCCGGCTCAACAAAGCGGCTTCCGATGATCAGAACGTCTTGTGCAGACGGTGATGGCGGGTTGGCCGAGCTGGATGGTCCAGTTGCAGAAGGATTAACGGTGGTATCCTCAACTGATGGCTCAGGAGGATTTACTTTAGCATTGACAGGCGGGTCTTCTAGAGCTTCATTTAATGGAGGAGAAGATGGCATGGCTGGTTCAGGTGCAAGAACTGGCGGGTCTTCCACCGGCTTAGTTACCTTGGCCTTCTTGGACTTAGCTTGACCACTAAGAGAAATGTTATGGGACTGTCTGTACAAAGATACGGTTTGAAAAAACATAGAGGAAAGAGGATTTTTTTTCCTTACCCAGGGGCAGTCTTGAAGGCCGGAAATTGGGTCTGAGACGAGTCACCAGAAGAGCGAGACACCTCCTGCAAAGATAAAACAAAGTAAGTAATGCAAGGGAGAAGATCCATTAACAGCAAGTCAAAGACAAAGAAATAAACCTCATTCTGGCATTTTTGAGGAGTCTGTTGAAGAACAGCAGGCGGTTCATCATCATTCCGGGTCTGACGGCGGCTCTCATGTTGCTGCTTTTTCGAAAGAAAATGAGGATCCAGATAAGCCAAAGGGTGTGAAAACCTTACTTTCCGGGTTACGACTCGAAGTTTCTGTCTTGACAAATGGGCTGAGTCGGAGGAAATAGTTACCTCTTCTTCCACGGCCTGACTGGCCCCTGTGTCATCCTGGCAATGATCAGTGCTAATAAGATTATTAAAAAATTGGCCAAGGTAGTCAAGGGCTACCTCCGACTCAGAAGTATCATCAAGCTTCAACAGATCCTCAGCGGTGCTCTTCTTCTTCTTTTTAGACCTCCGGGTCATCTTCTTGGAGTTTATGACGGCGACACTCGCCTTCTTGGCAGCTTCGTGGTCATATTTGGCTTTCCAGAAATCAGAGTTGGCCTGTAAACAAGTAAAAACAAGATGAAAGGTCAGGCAAGTATTAAAAAAACACGGCTGGGAAAAATACAAGAGAGAGAGAGATCAGAGTTTCTTTACCTTTGGCACCGGGTTAAGCTTGCAGAAGGGGTTTAACCCGACTTTACTGTAGTCTTCGTATTTTCCGTTCACCAGAAGGGTTGACATTGAAACAATGTCTTCTTCAGTTAATTGAACGGAGCTGTGACGAAGAGAGTCATCTGGGCCTCCACCATACTCGTACATCAATTTTGATCGAAGGCTTAGAGGGATGACCCTCCACGCAACCCAGCAACGGGTCAAGTCAACTCTGGTTAAGCCGTTACCCAATAAAGCATTAATCCTTTTAATGGATGGTATCAACTTCTTGCGTTCAGTGGCAGTGAGTTTGTAAGGGAGTGCAAATTTGGAGTCAAGACGCTCTAAGCGATGATGACCCACAAGTATAGGGGATCTATCGTAGTCCTTTCGATAAGTAAGAGTGTCGAATCCAACGAGGAGCAGAAGGAAATGATAAGCGGTTTCCAGCAAGGTATTCTCTACAAGTACTAAAATAAGTGGTAACGGATAGTTTTGTGATAGGATAATTTGTAACGAGCAACAAGTAACAAAAGTAAATAAAGTGCAGCAAGGTGGCCCAATCCTTTTTGTAGCAAAGGACAAGCCTGGACAAACACTTATATAGAGAAAAGCGCTCCCGAGGACACATGGGAATATCGTCAAGCTAGTTTTCATCATGTTCATATGATTCGCGTTCGGTACTTTGATAATTTGCTATGTGGGTGGACCGGTGCTTGGGTACTGCCCTTACTTGGACAAGCATCCCACTTATGATTAACCTCTATTGCAAGCATCCACAACTACAATAAAAGTATTAAGGTAAACCTAACCATAGCATGAAACATATGGATCCAAATCAGCCCCTTACGAAGCAACGCATAAACTAGGGTTTAAGCTTCTGTCACTCTAGCAACCCATCATCTACTTATTACTTCCCAATGCCTTCCTCTAGGCCCAAATAATTGTGAAGTGTCATGTAGTCGACGTTCACATAACACCACTAGAGGAGAGACAACATACATCTCATCAAAATATCGAACGAATACCAAATTCACATGACTACTAATAGCAAGACTTATCCCATGTCCTCAGGAACAAACGTAACTACTCACAAAGCATAAACATGTTCATAATCAGAGGGGTATTAATATGCATATAGGATCTGAACATATGATCTTCCACCAATTAAACCAACTAGCATCAACTACAAGGAGTAATTAACACTACTAGCAACCTACTAGCACCAATCCAGGACTTGGAGACAAGAATTGGATACAAGAGATGAACTAGGGTTTTGAGAGGAGATGGTGCTGATGAAGATATTGATGGAGATTGCCCTCTCCCGATGAGAGGAGCGTTGGTGGTGACGATGGCGATGATTTCCCCCTCCGGAAGGGAAGTTTCCCCTGCAGAACAGCTCCGCCAGAGCCCTAGATTGGTTCCGCCAAGGTTCCGCCTCGTGGCGGCGGAGTTTCGTCCGAGAAGATGGCTTGTTATTTTTTTCCATCGAAAGACTTCATATAGTAGAAGATGGCCACCGGAGGGCCGTCAGGGGGCCCACGAGGTAGGGGGCGCGCCCAGGGGGTAGGGCGCACCCCCACCCTCGTGGGCAGGGTGTGGCCCCCTGGTGAATCTCTTCCGCTGAGTATTTTTTATATATTTTGAAAATGTCTTCTGTGAAGTTTCTGGACTTTTGGAGCTGTGCAGAATAGGTCTCTAATATTTGCTACTTTTCCAGCCCAGAATCCCAGCTGCCGGCATTCTCCCTCTTTATGTAAACCTTGTAAAATAAGAGAGAATAGGCATAAGTATTGTGACATAATGTGTAATAACAGCCCATAATGCAATAAATATCGATTATAAAAGCATGATGCAAAATGGTCGTATCAACTCCCCCAAGCTTAGACCTCGCTTGTCCTCAAGCGAAAGCCGAAATCGAAAAATATGTCCACATGTTTAGAGATAGAGGTGTCGATAAAAATAAAATACGGACATGAGGGCATCATGATCATTCTTAGAATAGCAACTTATATAATTCTTGTCATATAATCTCTTATGCTAGAGTAATAATTCAATCACAATTTCAAGTATGAATCGTAAACTTCATTGAAAACTAACAAACTATAATCTCAGTCATTGGAGCAATTGTAATTTATCATAACATAGGAAAGAGTCAATGTATAAGCGCTTTTCAGCACGTCCTCATACTCAGCTATCATATAATCTTTCACAATTGTTGACACTCACGCAATACTTATGGGTATGGAGTTTTAATCGGACACAGAGAAAGATAGGGGCTTATAGTTTTGCCTCCCAATGGTTTACCTCAAGGGTAATGTCAACAATAATAGTTCATGAAAACTCACATCCAATTAGCCATATATACCAGGATCTTTCCAACATACCGTGCTTGCCAAAGGATAAAATGTAAAAAGGAAGGGTGAAGATCACCATGACTCTTATGCAATGTAGGAAGTGAAAGTAAAAGATAGGCCCTTCGCAGAGGGAAGCAGAGGTTGTCACGTGCTTTTATGGTTGGATGCACAAAATCTTAGTGCGAAAGAACGTCACTTTATATTGCCACTTGTGATATGGACCTTTATTATGCAGTTTGTCGCTTTTATTTCTTCCATATCACACGATCGTATAAAGTTTATTTTCTCCCACACTAATAAGGCATACATGTTTAGGGAACAATTTTTATTGCTTTCACCGATGACAACTTACTTAGAGGATCTTACTCAATCCATAGGTAGGTATGGTGGACTCTGATGGCAAAACTGGTTTAAGGGTATTTGGAAGCACAAGTAGTATCTCTTCTTGGTGCGATGAATTTGGCTAGCACGAGGGGGAAAGGCAAGCTCAACCATGTTGGATGATCCATGACAATATAATTTATCTCAGATGTAAGAAAACATAACCCATTATGTTGTCTTCCTTGTCCAACGTCAACTCTTTTAGCATGTCATATTTTAATGAGAGCTCACGATCATAAAAGATGTCCAAGATAGTATATCTATATGTGAAGACCTCTCTTTCTTGATTAATTGCAACGATGACCAAAACTATGTTTGTCAACCCTCAACAACTTTTATTCATCATACTTTTTCTATGTGAGATAATTACTCTCCATAAGACTCACATGATCTCTTTGTTTCTTTTTATTTCTTTCTCTTTTCTTTTATTCCCTTAGGATCATGGAAAAATAATCAAGCCCTTGACTCAACACTAATCTTTATTATATAGCTCACGGACTCGATTACATAGAAGGATTATAAAGCAAAACTCACAACTAGATCATACTGAGAACTTTTATTCTACTAGATCAAGATATTACCAAAAGGATCGAACTAAGAAAACGGTAAAGATAAAAGTGATGGTGATACGATACCGGGGCACTCCCCCAAGCTTGGCAGTTGCCAAGGGGAGTGCCCATACCCATGTGATTATGTATCCTTTGTTGGTGAAGAAGGTGGAGTTGTTGATGATGGATAGTCGCACATCGAGCGTAAGAGGTCTTCTAACTTGCGGATAATGCCCTTGAGTGTGATGATATGCTCCTTCAACAAAATATTTTCACGTGTGATATACTTATTTTGTATACGAGCTAACTCAATCATCTTGAAAGCTTTGATCTCTGTTGGGGTAAGAAGATTGTGATCAAGTTGAAGGGTGTCTTCTGTTGCCGGAACTTGATCCCCCATGGCTTTCTTGATCCCTTCATCCTTGTTGATCTCCATGGGTTCTTCTCTCTTCAGCTCTATCTTCATTAGCCAAGCATCGTTGCCCTCATGGTTGGAGGAGGAGGGAAACGACATAGTGCTTGGCCTTGACAACCCTGACAGAAAACAGCTCGAAACAAAGACAGGAAATTTTTGCATGATACGGGAGTTAAAACCTCCGGGAGATTATATAATGAATTTTTGCCGACCAAAATACATGTCGTGTACGAAAATGGAGTCCGAAGAGCATACGAGGTGCCCACGAGGTAGGGGGCGCGCCCTCCACCCTCGTGGAGCCCTCGTGTCCTTCCCGGACTGCTTCTTATTTTTCTATTTTCCTAAATATTCCAAAACAGAGCAATATTGCCTTAAAAACTGTTTTGGAGTCGGTTTACTTACCGTACCATATACCTATTCCTTTTCGGAATCTGAAACGTTCCGGAAAGTGTCCCTTATGTATTCCTCCGGGGTTACGGTTTCAATAACATTGGTTTCAACATTTATGGGATTACCTGAGATATAGTGTTTAATTCTTTGACCGTTCACCACCTTCGGATTTGTGCCTTCGAAGTTGTTGATTTTTATGGCACCGGAACGAAAGACCTCTTCGATAACGTAAGGACCTTCCCATTTAGAGAGAAGTTTTCCTGCAAAAAATCTTAAACGCGAGTTGTATACAATACATAATCACCTACATTAAACTCACGCTTTTGTATCCTTTTGTCATGCCATCTTTTAACTTTTTCTTTAAACAACTTGGCATTTTCATAGGCTTGGGTTCTCCATTCATCAAGTGAGCTAATATCAAATAGCCTCTTCTCACCGGCAAGTTTAAAATCATAATTGAGTTCTTTAATAGCCCAATATGCCTTGTGTTCTACTTCGAGAGGTAAGTTACATGCTTTTCCATAAACCATTTTATATGGAGACATACCCATAGGATATTTATATGCAGTTCTATAGGCCCATAATGCATCATTAAGTTTCTTGGACCAATTCTTTCTAGATCTATTAACAGTCTTTTGCAAAATTAATTTGAGCTCTCTATTACTCAATTCTACTTGACCACAAGACTGAGGGTGATAAGGGGATGCAATTCTATGATTAACATCATATTTAGCAAGCATTTTACGGAAAGCACCATGAATAAAATGTGAACCACTATCAGTTATTAAATATCTAGGGACTCCAAACCTTGGAAAAATAACTTCTTTAAGCATTTTAATAGAAGTGTTATGATCAACACTGCTAGTTGGAATACCTTCTACCCACTTAGTAACGTAATCAATAGCTACTAAAATATGTGTATATCCATTAGAGGAAGGAAAATGTCCCATATAGTCAAAGCCCCAAACATCAAATGGTTCAATAATGAGTGAACAGTTCATAGGCATTTCTTGACGTCTACTAATATTACCAATTCTTTGACATTCATCACAAGATAAGACAACTTACGGGCATCCTTGAAGAGAGTAGGCCAATAAAAACCAGATTGCAATACCTTGTGTGTAGTTCTATCTCCAGCACGGTGTCCTCCATAAGCTTCGGAGTGACACTTGCATAGGATCTGTTCCTGTTCATGCTCAGATACACAACGTCTAATAACACCATATACTCCTTTATAAAGATGTGGGTCATCCCAAAAGTAATGCCTCAAATCATAGAAGAACCTTTTCTTTTGCTGGTATGTGAAACTAGGTGGTATAAACTTAGCAACAATGTAATTAGCATAATCAGCATACCATGGAGCAGTATGAGAAGCATTTATGACATTTAATTGCTCATCCGGAAAGCTATCATCAATAGGAAGTGCGTCATCAAGCACATTTCCTAACCTAGACAAGTTGTCTGCAACGGGGTTCTCGGCTCCCTTTCTATCAACAATATGCAAATCAAATTCTTGTAGCAAGAGAACCCATCTAATAAGTCTAGGTTTAGCATCTTTCTTTTCCATAAGATATTTAATAGCAGCATGATCAGTGCGAATAGTTACTTTAGAATCAACAATATAAGGTCTGAACTTATCACAAGCAAATACAACCGCTAAGAATTCTTTTTCAGTAGTAGCATAATTTCTTTGAGCATTGTCTAGGGTTTTACTAGCATATTGAATAACATTTAATTTCTTATCAACTCTTTGTCCTAGAATAGCACTACAACGTAATCACTAGCATCACACATAATTTCAAAGGGTAAATTCCAATCAGGTGGCTGAACAATGGGTGCAGAGATTAATGCTTTCTTAAGTATTTCAAATGCTTCTACACAATCATCATCAAAAACAAATGGTATATCTTTTTGTAATAAATTAGTCAAAGGCCGAGAATGTAACACCCCATATGTAACTTGCCATATTTGTATTCCAACTCTTGCCATTTTCGGCACTAAGTTATGATATTTCCTCGTTGTCGGGTTTTTGCCTTCGTGTTGTTTTGTCTTTGTCATGCATCTCATATCATGTCATCATGTGCATTGCATTTGCATACGTGTTCGTCTCATGCATCCGAGCATTTTCCCCGTTGTCCGTTTTGCATTCCGGCGCTCCTATGTCCTCCGGTGTCCCTTTCTACCTCTTTTCATGTGTGGGTGTGTAACGTTTTCGGATTGGACCGAGACTTTCCAAGCGGCCTTGGTTTACTACCGGTAGACCGCCTGTCAAGTTTCGTGCCATTTGGACTTCGTTTGATACTCCAACGGTTAACCGAGGGACCGAAAAGGCCTCGTGTGTGTTGCAGCCCAACACCTCTCTAAAGTGGCCCAAAACCCACCAAAACCTCCTCCATCATCTAGACCGTTCTATCACGATCGCGTGGCCGAAAACCGTGCTCAATTTGGAGCCTCCTAGCTCCTCCTACCTATAAATATAGCCTCTTCCCCGAAATCCCGCATCTCTTCCCCCCAAACCCTAAAAAATCCGCTCCCCGCGCCGCCGGACACGTCCGGAGCGGACCGAACGTGTCCGCCCGCCGCGCCCAGCCAGCCACAGCGCGCCATGTGGCAAGCGCCGCCGCCCCGCGCCAACGGCCCAGTGAGCCCGCGCGCGGCCCTCCCCGCCGCCTGACCGGGCCGCGCCCCGTCGCACCGCGCATCGCACGTGCCGCCCTGCTCCGCCACCGCACCGACGACCGCCCCGCGCCGCCCCCTCGGCTCGCTGCTCCGCCCCGTCGACCACTGTCCCTTCGCCGCGCCGCCCTCGCCGTCTCTCGCCGCTCCAGTGACCCGCCCCGGCGACGTCCACGACTCCGGCCACCTCGTTTCCCTCTCCGGCGAACAGTGACTCCGACGACGAACCTCGATTTCCGTGCACCGGCCGATCCAGATCTGGAAACCCTAGATCTCGGTTGACTTTCTCTCCTGTCCCAGTAATTTTGTGCATTTTTCATCGCATCGTATCTCTGCAACCGTGGCTCCGTTTTGAGCATGTAGCATATCAAAATGTTCGTCTCGACAAGTACTTCATTACATCTCATTGCATCATGTTCATTTGAGCTCATCTGGATGCCCTAAATGCTGTTGGAAGAGTGTTAGTTTCTGTTAGTTTCAGATTCATATCAGTAATTGGAGTTTTGTCATTTTTGCCATGATTAATGTGTGCCTCCTATGAACTTGAGCTCTACATGAGTTTTGAAGTATGCCATGCCATCTTTACAGGGGTGTATGCCATGTATTTTTGTGATCTCTGTGGTGACTAGCACAAGCATGCAAAGTAGCCCTCTCAATGTTGCTGATTTCAGGGACTTAGAAATATTCTAAGTCATTGCCCTGTTTATATTTTTATGCCATGTTTTCATGTTGATACAGAGTGATCCATGCCTCTTTTGAGCATGATCGCTAAGGATGTTTTGTAGATATTGTTGTGATCTATCCATCCATGTCTTTGTTTGCAATTATGGAGCACCCTAGCTTGAGTCAATCGAGCTCTACTTTTGCTATAAAATGTTCCTGGCAGAATATTTACATGTTAAGCATTTTTGCCGAGCTTGTTGTAGTTGATCCATGCATGCTATGATGTTTTTCTTGCCATGTTTAGCTTATATGCCATGTCTACTTGCTGGGTGTATGCTTAGTTTGTCATGCAATGCTTTGTGGTGAGTGCATCGAGCTCGTAATCATGCCTACTTTATATCTGTTTTGCCATGTTCCAGTTTTCTGCTAAGTCTGAATCTGTTAACAATAATTGCTATGTTCACATGGTTGCCATTGTATTTTCTGATCCCTTTTGGCTTATGGTAAGTAAGGGACTTTTGTTGTATGCTTTGAGTAGCTTCATGCCATGTATTGCTTTGCCATGATATGTTCCTGTAGCATGTTGTTATCGTACTCTAAACATTGCTTCCTGATGTTAAATTCCTGACTTGATGTTATTTTCACTAAGTCTGTAACCTGATATCTTTTGCACTTTTGCCATGCTTGTTTGAACCTGTTATTGAGTGAATTAGCCGTAGCTCAGTGTTCATCTTTTGTCAAGCATCTTGAGTGGATCCCTGACATGTATTTTGTTGCTATGTTAGATTGCTGTCGCATGTTGTTCTTGACGCATTTAGATGGTCTCGTGCTGTTAATCGCAGACCGGTGCCATATTTGTTTTGCTTGTCATTTCCAAACCGTGCATCCGATTCTGGTGATCTTTATATCGATTTCGACCGAACTCAACTCATCTTTCCAGTGGCACTCTTGGTTTTCCAATTTGAGGCCAGGTTCAATCATTCCTTTCAGAAACATTCATATGCATCGCATACCGCATCCCGCATACCATACCATGTTTTGCATAATGTTGCTTGTGCATTGCACGTGGTTGATTGTGTCTCCCTTTGCTTGTTGTTCTTGCTTGGGTAGAGCCGAGAGAAGAGTACGTGATCAAGGAGCCCGTTGAGTACGTTTACGAGGATCAAGCTAACGTCAACTCGGAGAAATTTGTAGGCAAGATGACCATACCCTCGAAATCACTTCTATCTTTGCTTGCTAGATGCTTGCCCTTTTGCTATCCCTATGCTACGATACCTACCACTTGCTTATCATGCCTCCCATATTGCCATGTCAAACCTCTAACCCACCTTGTCCTAGCAAACCGTTGTTTGGCTATGTTACCGCTTTGCTCAGCCCCTCTTATAGTGTTGCTAGTTGCAGGTGAAGATTGGAGTTTGTTCCTTGTGGGAACATTTTTATTGTTGGGATATCATTATTATATCTTGTATATTTTAATGCACCTATATAGTTGGTAAATGGTAGAAGGCTCGGCCTTATGCCTGGTATTTTGTTCCACTCTTGCCGCCCTAGTTTCCGTCATACCGGTGTTATGTTCCTTGATTTTGCGTTCCTTACACGGTTGGGTTATAATGGGAACCCCTTGACAGTTCGCCTTGAATAAAACTCCTCCAGCATGGCCCAACCTTACCATTTGCCACCTAGCCTTTTCCCTTGGCTTTCGCGGACTCAAGGGTCATCTTTATTTTAAACCCCCGGGCCAGTGTTCCTCTGAGTGTTGGTCCAAACTGAGCTGCCTGCGGGGCCACCTCGGGGAAACTTGAGGATTGGTTTTACTCGTAGCTAGTCTCATCCGTTGTGCCCTGAGAATGAGATATGTGCAGCTCCTGTCGGGATTTGTCGGCACATTCGAGTGGCTTTGCTGGTTTAGTTTTACCATTGTCGAGATGTCCTGTAACCAGGATTCTAAGTCTGATCGGATTGTCTTGGGAGAAGGAATATCCTTCATTGACCGTGAGAGCTTGTGATGGGCTAAGTTGGGACTCCCCTGCAGGGATTTGAACTTTCGAAAGTCGTGCCCGCGGTTATGGGAAGATGGGAATTTGTTAATGTTCGGTTGTAGAAAACCTTAAACTTAATTAAAATGAATCAACAGAGTGTGTGGCCGTGATGGTCTCTTTTCGGCGAAGTCCGGGAAGAGAACATGGTCTCGTGTTATGCTTGAACATAGGTTGTCTAGGATCACTTCTTGATCATAGTTTCTCGACCGTGCCTTTGCCTTCTCTTCTCGCTCTCTTTTGTGTATGTTAGCCACCATATATGCTAGTCGCTTGCTGCAGCTCCACCTCATACTTTTACCCTTCCTATAAGATTAAATAGTCTTGATCACGAGAGTGTGAGATTGCTGAGTCTCCGTGACTCACAGATTACTTCAAAACCAGATGTAGGGACCGATGATACCGCTCCAGGAGATTCGACTGAGCTCAAGTGGGAGTTCGATGAGGACTCAGGACGATACTACGTTTCCTTTCCAGACAATCAGTAATGGTGCCCAGTTGGGGCGATCAGGGACTTTGTCGCTTTTGGGGTTGTTCTTTATTTTGGTTCCGTAGTCGGACCTTGAGTGTAACTGGATGAATGTAATGATATTTATGCTATTGTGTGACGTGGCGAGTGTAAGCCAATTATGTATCGCTTTCCCTTATTTATTACATGGGTTGTGTGAAGATTACCTCACTTGCGACATTGCTTACAATGCGGTTATGCCTCTAAGTCGTGCTTCGACACGTGGGAGATATAACCGCATTGTGGGCATTACAGAGAAATTTTTGAGAAGTCCTTAATGAACCTCCTATAAAATTCGGCATGACCAAGGAAACTTCTTATTCCTTTGATGTCCTTGGGACATGGAATCTTCTCAATAGCATCAACCTTGGCTTTATTAACCTCAATACCTCTTTCAGAAACTTTATGCCCCAAGACAATACCTTCATTAACCATAAAGTGGCACTTTTCCCAATTGAAGACAAGATTAGTTTCTTCACATCTCTGCAAAACTATATCAAGGTTGCTCAAGCAATCATCAAAATAAGATCCGTAGACAGAGAAATCGTCCATGAAAACCTCACAAATCTTTTCACAAAAGTCAGAGAATATAGCCGTCCTGCATGTTTGAAAGGTAGCAGGTGCATTACATAAACCAAAAGGCATACGTCTATACGCAAAAGTACCAAAAGGGCAAGTAAAAGTAGTCCTCGATTGATCTTTGGCTAACACAGGTATTTGAGAGAAACCAAAATAACCATCTAGAAAGAAAAAATGTGTATGTTTGGATAATCTTTCTAGTATTTGGTCGATAAAAGGTAAAGGGTAATGATCCTTTTTAGTTGCCTTATTTAATTTGTGGAAATCAATTACCATCCTATAACCTATAATAATTCTTTGAGGAATCAATTCATCTTTATCATTAGGAACAACAGTAATACCTCCCTTCTTAGGGACACAATGGACGGGACTTACCCACTGACTATCAGCAACGGGATAAATTATACCTGCCTCAAGGAGCTTCAGTATTTCCTTTCTTACCACTTCTTTCATTTTAGGATTCAGTCGTCGTTGATGGTCACGAACTGGTTTAGCATCTTCTTCCAAATTAATTTTATGTTGACATAGAGTGGGACTAATGCCCTTAAGATCATCAAGAGTATACCCAATAGCAGCACGGTGCTTATTCAGAGTTTTCAATAATC
Organism: Triticum urartu; assembly: GCF_003073215.2. Taxonomy (NCBI): domain Eukaryota; kingdom Viridiplantae; phylum Streptophyta; class Magnoliopsida; order Poales; family Poaceae; genus Triticum; species Triticum urartu. Next base: position 472,146,807 of record NC_053028.1, read on the forward strand.
TCTCTTCCTCATGCTCTGAAAGGTTAGCACTAATAATAACATGATGTATCTTTTTCTCATCAAGATAAGCATATTTCAGAGTATTAGGTAACGGTTTAAGCTCAAACACGGGATCACCCTTGGGTGGAGGAGGATCCCCTAGGATTTCAACAGGAAAATTGTTTTTCAGAATAGGTTCTTGTTTAAAGAATACTTATTCTATTTCCCTTCTTTCATTCATAAACATATCATTTTCATGGTCTAGCAAATATTGTTCTAAAGGATCACTAGGAGGTACGGCAATAGAGGCAAGACCAATAATTTCATCCTTACTAGGTAATTGTTCTTCACGGTGTTGTCTACTAAATTTAGAAAAGTTAAATTCATGAGTCATATCATCTAAACCGATAGTAACAACATCCCTTTTGCAATCTATGGTAGCAGTAACAGTGTTCAGGAAAGGTCTACCAAATATAATGGGACAAAAGCTATCTTGTGGGGAACCAAGAAAATCAGCAGGATATTTAGTTTTCCCACACAAGACTTCGACATCTCTAACAATTCCCATTGGTGAAATAGTATCTCTATTGGCATGTTTAATTGTGACATCAATATCTTCTATCTCAGCAGGTGCAATATCATGCATAATTTCTTTGTATAAGGAATAAGGTATTGCACTAGCACTAGCACCCATATCACATAAGCCATGATAACAATGATCTCCTATTTTAACAAAAATAATAGGCATGCCTACCACCGGTCTCTTTTTATCTTTAGCACAAGGTTTAGCAATTCTAGCAGTTTCATCAAGGAAATGAATGACATGCCCATCAATATTATCAGACAAGAGATCTTTAACAATAGCAATATCAGGTTCAACTTTAATTTTCTCATGAGGTGTATAAGTTTTAATATTGCTTTATGAATCACAGTTGAAGCTTTAGCATGATCCTTTATCCTAACAGGGAAAGGTGGTTTCTCAACATATGTAGTAGGAACAATAGGATCATTATAAGTGACAATATTTTCTTCAACTTTAATAGGTGCAGCTACTTTTACTTCTATGGGAGGATGATATTTAAACCACTTCTCCTTGGGGAGATCAACATAAGTAGCAAAAGATTCACAAAAAGAAGCTACTATCTTAGAGTCAAGTCCATATTTAGTGCTAAATTTACGGCAAAACATCGGTATCCATAAAAGATTTAACACAATCAAAACTAGGTGTCATACCTGACTCCTTATCTTTGCCGAGGTCCCAATATTCAGAGTTGCGTTTAATTCTTTCCAATAAATCTCATTTGAATTCAATAGTCTTCATCATAAAAGAGCCAGCACAAGAAGTATCAAGCATGGTGCGATTGCTATCAGAAAGCCGAGCATAAAAGTTTTGAATAATAATTTCTCTTGAGAGCTCATGATTGGGGCATGAATATAACATTGATTTAAGCCACCCCCAAGCTTGAGCGATGATTTCTCCTTCGCGAGGCCAAAAATTATATATATAATTGCGATCACGATGAACAAGATGCATAGGATAAAACTTCTGATGAAATTCTAATTTCAATCATTTGTAATTCCAAGACCCCATATCATCACATAGCCTATACCATGTCGATGCATCTCCCTTCAAATATAAAGGGAAGACCTTCTTCTTAACAACATCTCCGGGTACACCTGCAAGCTTAAATAATCCACAAACTTCATCCACATATATTAGATGCTCATCAGGATGTTTTGTTCCATCTCCCAAAAAAAGGATTAGCTAGCAGTTTCTTTATCATACCCGAAGGAATTTCAAAGAAGACATTTTCATTTTCAGTAGGTTCAGTAGGTTGAGGAGTAACTCTTTGCTCTACTGGTCGGGGTGAAGATACTCCGAACAAGCCCCTCAGAGGATTACTTTCCATAGTAACAAGTGACAGTAAATTTCAGCACATATATAAATTTTTCCTTACCAAATTCCACCTACCAAAGGCGCTTCACTCCCTGGCAACGGCGCCAGAAAAGAGTCTTGATGACCCACACGTATAGGGGATCTATCATAGTCCTTTCGATAAGTAAGAGTGTCGAACCCAGCGAGGAGCAGAAGGAAATGATAAGCGGTTTCCAGCAAGGTATTCTCTGCAAGTACTGAAATAAGTGGTAACCGATAGTTTTGTGATAGGATAATTTGTAACGAGCAAAAAGTAACAAAAGTAAATAAAGTGCAGCAAGGTGGCCCAATTCTTTTTGTAGCAAAGGACAAGCCTAGACAAACTCTTATATAGAGAAAAGCGCTCCCGAGGACACATGGGAATATCGTCAAGCTAGTTTTCATCACGTTCATATGATTCGCGTTCGGTACTTTGATAATTTGGTATGTGGGTGGACCGGTGCTTGGGTACTGCCCTTACTTGGACAAGCATCCCACTTATGATTAACCTCTATTGCAAGCATCCGCAACTACAACAAAAGTATTAAGGTAAACCTAACCATAGCATCAAACATATGGATCCAAATCAGCCCCTTACGAAGCAACGCATAAACTAGGGTTTAAGCTTCTGTCACTCTAGCAACCCATCATCTACTTATTACTTCCCAATGCCTTCCTCTAGGCCCAAATAATTGTGAAGTGTCATGTAGTCGACGTTCACATAACACCACTAGAGGGGAGACAACATACATCTCATCAAAATATCGAACGAATACCAAATTCACATGACTACTAATAGCAAGACTTCTCCCATGTCCTCAGGAACAAACGTAACTACTCACAAAGGATAAACATGTTCATAATCAGAGGGGTATTAATATGCATATAGGATCTGAACATATGATCTTCCACCAATTAAACCAACTAGCATCAACTACAAGGAGTAATTAACACTACTAGCAACCTACTAGCACCAATCCAGGACTTGGAGACAAGAATTGGATACAAGAGATGAACTAGGGTTTTGAGAGGAGATGGTGCTGATGAAGATATTGATGGAGATTGCCCTCTCCCGATGAGAGGAGCGTTGGTGGTGACGATGGCGATGATTTCCCCCTCCGGAAGGGAAGTTTCCCCTGCAGAACAGCTCCGCCAGAGCCCTAGATTGGTTCCGCCAAGGTTCCGCCTCGTGGCGGCGGAGTTTCGTCCGAGAAGATGGCTTGTTATTTTTTTCCATCGAAAGACTTCATATAGTAGAAGATGGCCACCGGAGGGCCGTCAGGGGGCCCACGAGGTAGGGGGCGCGCCCAGGGGGTAGGGCGCACCCCCACCCTCGTGGGCAGGGTGTGGCCCCCTGGTGAATCTCTTCCGCTGAGTATTTTTTATATATTTTGAAAATGTCTTCTGTGAAGTTTCTGGACTTTTGGAGCTGTGCAGAATAGGTCTCTAATATTTGCTACTTTTCCAGCCCAGAATCCCAGCTGCCGGCATTCTCCCTCTTTATGTAAACCTTGTAAAATAAGAGAGAATAGGCATAAGTATTGTGACATAATGTGTAATAACAGCCCATAATGCAATAAATATCGATATAAAAGCATGATGCAAAATGGACGTATCAAGCGGTAACCCGGCAGTGGATGCTCATTTGCTGGTGAAGTGTCTTCACAATAAAACCAAGTCTGATTCCAGACCTTGGGATGACTTGGCAAGACTATAAGGGGGAAGACGGTGCCTTGTCGACGCTGAATTAAGATACCTCCAAGTTCTAGGCTAGGGCCATTGGTGCACTCATTCTGACGGTTCAGATAAAAATACTCTCTAAAGACTTCCACGGTCGGCTCTTCCTGAAGGTACACCTCACAGAGTACTTGGAAGTTGCAGATATTGGATATGGAATTGGGCCCGATATCTTGAGGGTGGACTTTGAAAAAATTGAGGACATCTCTGAAGAACTTTGAGCCGGGCGGTGAAAAGCCATGATTCATGTGGTCAGTAAACACAATGACTTCGCCATCTCTTGGATTGGGACGTTTTTCGTCCGGGTCAGGTGCACGGTAAGACATGACATTTTTAGAACTCCTTCAAATTTTCCTTAGTTACGGTTGAGGGAACCCAGTTGCAGACAGTCGGCGCTTTGGACGGCATGGTGTTCAAAAACAAACTGAAAGCAAGGCAACATGCCGGTTCAATTCAATAAATATGGTGAAAGTAAATGATGATGATACAGGGGTGTAATGGCAGCTTAAGTAAGGGCTAATGTCATATAAGGAAAAGTAAGCCCGCACAGTAAGCCGCCATGACTACAGACATTTGAGAAATACTAGCGGCAGAATTGGTTAAGTATGGAGACAAACAGGTTTCTTAACTTCTGGATATTACTATGGATCAAATGGCCGTTCAAAATTAAAAAAATTCCTAGACCTAAAAATATAGCCCAGATGAGTTCATCAGCTCTAAGAAGGTATCTGTGCAAAGGAAAGGGATCTACTAACATCTAAAACGGGTGTAAAATCACTACCGCACGAGTTTGGTGTTCCTTTTTGATCAAGAGAGGCTGTGGAAGAACAGCGAAGAACACCGATGAACTCGCAAACCCTAATGCAGATCTAAAGGTGTGAGAAGGCAAGAACTTACGGATGCGGATCTGTTGCGGAGGGTCATCGCCGTTTCTCTGGACAGTTCAGGGTGATGCAGCGGCCGAGCTTGAGGACGACGATGAGCGCTGCGGCGGCGGCGGAGCTCGAGCGATAGAAGGGTTGCGAGAGAGGAAGAAGACGATGAAAAGGGGGAGAATGAAGAAAGGATAGTCGTGCCTATTTATAAGGAGAAGACTGATAAGTGGGCGCAAAAAACGAGGAGACCAAAACATGATTATCCAGCTACCCAGGCGCCTCGATTTTCGGGAAGGCGTTAAAGATAAAGATCCGTTAAAAAGATGACATGGTGGTGGGTTCCAGAAAAATCCAGAGGTGACGTCATGGCGGTTTACAAAGCTTTCGCAAAACAGTAATAGATGGATTTTTTCTAAGTATTGAAGATTGACAAGAACGAAGTTCAAATCAACCTGGGGCCTAATGTTGGGGATATAGCTATCAGTTATGACCCGCCCAGGAGGGGCCGGGTCAGCCCCAATGGCGAGTCACAAAGGAATCCCAATAGACATTCAAGGCGATAGGTTATTAAACCTTATAGAAAGCCTAATGGCCTAGCGGCGGCTTAATGCCCAATATTGTAACCGCCGTATGTAAGGAAAGACTTGTAAGGAAAGGAATGTAAAAGAAGTCACCGAGCCGGACACGATTTATGAGCCGGCCGGGACTCTGTAGGCCACCAGGCGTCAACCCATGTATATAAGGGGACAACCCGGTGGCGGCTTAGGGCTAGAAACAAGAGATCGATAACCAAGCCGGGGAACTAGCCTCTTGGTGATCGAAACCCCAGCAATATCAACACAACTAGACGTATGCTTTTACCTTCATTGCAAGGGGCCGAACTAGTATAAAACCTCTCGTGTCCTTTATCCCGATTAACCCCTTTAAGCATCCTAGTTGCGATGGCCCTACGACTAAGTCCTTTCGCTAGGACATCTGTCGTGATAATTCCATGACAGAATCCGAGGTTCGCTGTGGATCCCGCCGGAATTCATCCTCGCGGTGGCCGGAGTAGGACGGAGCGGTGATAACCCACAAGTATAGGGGATCGCAATAGTTTTCGAGGTAGAGTATTCAACCCAAATTTATTGATTCGACACAAGGGGAGCCAAAGAATATTCTCAAGTATTAGCAGCTGAGTTGTCAATTCAACCACACCTGGAAACTTAGTATCTGCAGCAAAGTATTTAGTAGCAAAGTAATATGATAGTAGTGGTAATGGTAGCAAAAGGTAACAGTAGTAAAAGTAATGTTTTTGGTATTTTGTAGTGATGATAGCAATAGCAACAGAAAAGTAAATAAGCGAAGAACAATATATGGAAAGCTCGTAGACAATGGATCGGTGATGGAGAATTATGACGGATGCGGTTCATCATGTAACAGTCATAACCTAGGGTGACACAGAACTAGCTCCAGTTCATCAATGTAATGTAGGCATGTATTCTGAATATAGTCATACGTGCTTATGGAAAAGAACTTGCATGACATCTTTTGTCCTACCCTCCCGTGGCAGCGGGGTCCTTACGGAAACTAAGGGATATTAAGGCCTCCTTTTAATAGACTACTGGAACAAAGCATTAACACATAGTGAATACATGAACTCCTCAAACTACGGTCATCACCGGTAAGTATCCTGATTATTGTCACTTCGGGGTTAACGGATCATAACACATAATAGGTGACTATAGACTTCCAAGATAGGATCAAGAACTCTCATATATTGATGAAAACATAATAGGTCCAGATCTAAAATCATGGCACTCGGGCCCTAGTGACAAGCATTAAGCATAGCAAAGTCATAGCAACATCAATCTCAGAACATAGTGGATACTAGGGATCAAACCCTAACAAAACTAACTCGATTACATGATAAATCTCATCCAACCCATCACCGTCCAGCAAGCCTACGATGGAATTACTCATGCACGGCGGTGAGTATCATGAAATTGGTGATGGAGGATGGTTGATGATGACGATGGCGACGGATTCCCCTCTCCGGAGCCCCGAACAGACTCCAGATCAGCCCTCCCGAGAGGTTTTAGGGCTTGGCGGCGGCTCCGTATCGTAAAACATGATGAATTCTTCTCTCTTATTTTTTTCTCCCTGAAACACAATATATAGAATTGGAGTTGGAGTCGGAGGAGGTCTAGGGGCCCACGAGGTAGGGGGCGCGCCCCCCACCCTCGTGGGCAAGTGGTGGGCCCCATGGCCTTCATCTTTTGCAGGTATTTTTTATATTTTCCAAAAAGTTGCTCCGTGAAGGATCAGGTCATTCCGAGAACTTTTGTTTCTGCACATAAATAACACCATGGTAATTCTGCTGAAAACAGCGTCAGTCCGGGTTAGTTCCATTCAAATCATGCAAGTTAGAGTCCAAAACAAGGGCAAAAGTGTTTGGAAAAGTAGATACGACGGAGACGTATCAACTCCCCCAAGCTTAAACCTTTGCTTGTCCTCAAGCAATTCAGTTGACAAATTGAAAGTGATAAAGAAAAACTTTTACAAACTCTGTTTGCTCTTGTTGTAAATATGTAAAGCTAGCATTCAAGTTTTTAGCAAAGATTATAACTAACCACATTCGCAATAATGCTTAGGTCTCAAGTTTACTCATATCAGTAGCATAATCAACTAGCGAGAAATAATAATAAATCTCGGATGACAACACTTTCTCAAAACAATCATAATATGATATAACAAGATGGTATCTCGCTAGTCCTTTCTGAGACCGCAAAACATAAATGCAGAGCACCTTTAAAGATCAAGGACTGACTAAACATTGTAATTCATGATAAAAGAGATCCAGTCAAGTCATACTCAATGTAAACTAACAGTAATGAATGCAAATGACAGCGTGCTCTCCAATTGGTGCTTTTTAATAAGAGGATGATGACTCAGCATAAAAGTAAATAGATAGGCCCTTCGCATAGGGAAGCAGGGATTTGTAGAGGTGCCAGAGCTCGGTTTTGAAATAGAGGTGAATAATATTTTGAGCGTTATACTTTCATTGTCAACATAACAACCAAGAGATGGCAATAGCTTCCATGCTACACACATTATAGGCGGTTCCCAAACAGAATGGTAAAGTTTATACTCCCCCTTGCACCAACAAGCATCAATCCATGGCTTGCTCGAAACAACGAGTGCCTCCAAGTAACAAGAGTCCCAGGGGAGTTTTGTTTGCAATTATTTTCATTTAGTTTGCATAAAGCATGGGACTGGGCATCCCGGTGACCAGACACTTTCTCGTGAGTGAGGAGCGGTGTCCACTCCTCTTGAGAATAACCCGCCTAATAAGGAAGATACAGACAGCCCTAGTTGATACATGAGCTATTCGAGCATACAAAATAGGATATTTATTTGAAAGTTTAGAGTTTGGCACATACAAATTTACTTGAAACGGCAGGTAGATACCGTATATAGGTAGGTATAGTGGACTCACGTGGAATAACTTAGGGGTTTATGGAGTTTGGATGCACAAGCAGTATTCCCGCTTAGTACAGGTGAAGGCTAGCAAAAGACTGGGAAGCGACCAGCTAGAGAGCGACAACAGTCATGAACATGCATTAAAATTAATCAACACCGAATGCAAGCATGAGTAGGATATAATCCACCATGAACATAAATATCATGAAGGCTATGTTGATTTTGTTTCAACTACATGCGTGAACATGCGCCAAGTCAAGTCACTTAAATCATTCAAAGGAGGATACCACCCTATCATACCACATCATAACCATTTCAATAGCATGTTGGCACGCAAGGTAAACCATTATAACTCATAGCTAATCAAGCATGGCACAAGAAACTATGATCTCTAGTTGTCATTGCAAACATGTTTATTCATAATAGGCTAAATCAGGAACGATGAACTAATCATATTTACAAAAACAAAAGAGGTCGAGTTCATACCAGCTTTTCTCATCTCAGTCAGTCCATCATATATCGTCATGATTGCCTTTCACTTGCATGACTGAACGATGTGAATAATAATAATAGTGCACGTGCATTGGACTAAGCTGGAATCTACAAGCACTCAATGAACAGGAGAAGACAAGGAAATATGGGCTCTTTTGTCAGATCAACAATTATGCATACAAGAGCCACTTCAACAATTTAATTATGGTCTTCTCCTATTGACCCCCAAAGAAAAGAAAAAGAAATAAAACTATTTACATGGGAGAGCTCCCAACAAGTAAAAGAAGAACAGGAAATCTTTTTGGGTTTTCTTTTTTTTCAATTACTACTACAAGCATGGAAAGTAAACTAATTAAAAGCTACAACTAATTTTTTTGGTTTTTCTTAAGGTTTATTAAACACACAAAAAGAAAGCATAAAAAGGAAAGTAAACTAACATGATGATACAATGAAAAAGTATGAGCACCGACATCTAGCAATGAGTGTGTGAACATAAATGTAATATCGGTGGGAAATACGTACTCCCCCAAGCTTAGGCTTTTGGCCTAAGTTGGTCTATGGCCACGGCTGGCCTAGCGGATATCCATAATAGTAGCTGGGGTCGTACTGAGATGCAGCGGCTATCGCCTCCTGAGCTGCAGCGTGGCGACAAGCGGCCTCCCTTCTCCTCTCGTACTCATCTGCCTCCTCTCTGGTAATAACATATCTTCCTTTTGGCTGATGATCAAAGAAGGCAGGATCAAGGAGAGTAATATGGACAGCACGACGTCTGTCAAAGATTAGTCGATACTTGAGAGGTGATTCATTCCTCTCGACAAACTGGTGGTGAACCATAGCATTAAAGTCTAGGTAAGCAGGGGGTAATTCAATATCATCTTCGTGTATGGCTATACCAAGAAAATTAGCTATGCGGGTTGCATAAATTCCACCAAAGAAATCTCCATTAAATCTATTAAGATGCAACCATGTGCAACAATGGCTCCCAAATTATAAGATTTATCTCCTAACACAGCACTCCTAAGAATATTGAGGTCAGAGACACACATGTGACATGCCTCATCTTTACCATTAATGCATCTATCTATGAAGAGAGAAAAATAATGTATAGCAGGAAAGTGAATGCTCCCTATGGTAGCTTGTGTTATATCTCTAGATTCTCCCACAGTTATGCTAGCAAGAAAATCTCTAAATTCAGATTTGCGAGGATCCCTTATACTACCCCATTGTGGAAGTTTCCAAGCAGTGGTAAAATCCTCTAAGTCCATAGTGTAAGAATTTTCATAAAGATCAAACAGGACAGTTGAAGAATTACGTGAAGATGAAAATTCAAACCTCCTCACAAAGGAACTAGTGAGATTGTGATACTGGTTGCACTTCTCTTCCTCGAAGCTCACAAGATCAGTGTTGGTGTCAAAACCGGCGGATCTCGGGTAGGGGGTCCCGAACTGTGCGTCTAGGCCGGATGGTAATAGGAGGCAGGGGACACGATGTTTTACCCAGGTTCGGGCCCTCTTGATGGAGGTAAAACCATACGTCCTGCTTGATTAATATTGATGATATGGGTAGTACAAGAGTAGATCTACCACGAGATCAGAGAGGCTAAACCCTAGAAGCTAGCCTATAGTATGATTGTATGTTGTGATTGTTGTCCTATGAACTAAAACCCTTCGGTTTATATAGACACCGGAGAGGGTTAGGGTTACACAAGGTCGGTTATAAAGGAGGAGATATCCATATCCGTATTGCCTAGCTTGCCCTCCACGCCAAGTAGAGTCCCATCCGGGCACGAGACGAAGTCTTCAATCTTGTATCTTCATAGTCTAACAGTCCGGCCAATGGAGATAGTCCGGCTGTCCGGAGACCCCCTAATCCAGGACTCCCTCAGTAGCCCCTGAACCAGGCTTCAATGACGATGAGTCCGGCGCGCAGTATTGTCTTCGGCATTGCAAGGCGGGTTCCTTCTCCGAATACATCACAAAAGAATTTGAATACGAGGATAGTGTCCGACCCTGCAAAATAAGTTCCACATTCACACATCATAGAAGAATTTGAATACGAGAATAATATTTTCGCAGATCTAATTTGCTGGCTTGTTTTGGCAGCATGACGTTATGTCATGGCCCGGTGATTATTCGAACCATTCCCTTTAACCAACCCCGCACATAACGCGAGGCAGTTTTTCGACACGTCTTGTCAAAGCAGAGATCGTGTCCCCTTATTACGGGATTCTCATCAATACGGGCATGGGTAACCCAACCGCGCCATCAACTGCGGTGCTTGGGGGATAAGCGAGTTTTACCAGGCAAGTGGGGACGCTTAGCTTCGTCTGCCCATATAAAGGGATAAGGATTCACCTTTCTATCCACGCCTTCTTCCTCCTTTGCTCATCCGTTTTCGCACACTCGAGCTCTAGCGCTCAAGTCCGCTCTTCCCACCTCAACCTTCTCCAACCATGTCCGGAGCGGGAGGCAGGTGGATGGTCTCCTCCGTCACGGAGGGAGACATTAAGAAACTGAGGAGAGCCGGATACCTGCCCGACGACATCGCGCACCGGCTCCCAGATGAGGGGCAGCTCATCCCCACCCCCAGGCCCCATGAGAGGGTAGTATTCCTCACCCATTTCCTCCACGGACTGGGATTCCCTCTCCATCCATTCGTCCGGGGGCTCATGTTCTATTACGGCCAAGATTTCCATGATCTGGCCCCAAACTTCGTCCTCAACATCTCGGTGTTTATCGTCGTGTGTGAGGCCTTCCTCCGCATCAAGCCCCACTTCGTCTTATGGCTGAAGACCTTCAGTGTCAGGCCAAAAGTGGTGGGCGGCCGCCAGGCGGAGTGCGGAGGCGCCATGGTGGGCGAGATGCCCAACGTAACATGGATCGAAGGCTCCTTTGTGGAAACCATAAAGGGGTGGCAATCAGGGTGGTTCTACATCACCGAGCCGCGCGACCCTGTATGGGTAGTGGCCCCGAGTTCTGATCTGGCATCCCCACACGGCTCACCTCCTGGAAAGAGAAGGGCCTGTCCTAGGGTAGTTCCGAAGAGCTGACCGGACTCCAAACATGTATTCAAAACATGGTGAACAAAAAGCTCAAGCTTGTCAACATAGTCCAAGTTATGCTCATCCGCCGGATCCTCCCGTGCCAACAACGGGAGTTCAACTTGTGGGAGTTCGACCCGACGCAACACCGAATTCTGAACAGGCTCTTCGACACGACTCATGAAGATGCCTGGAGGGTGCTGTTCAAAAGTGTCGAGGTCCCCCCTCCTATTGCTGAGGATCGCAGATTCAGCGCGAAGCGCCAAGCCAGTGCGGTAAGCTGCTTTACCTATCACAGGATACTTATTTTTTTATAGATTGACTCTATGCGGGATCTAAACTCCCGTACCTTTGACAGGACTGGCAGAAGATGGCCGGACAGATCGACTGTACGGCTCCTTTGCCTGAAGGCCCCGCTGACGCTCTTCTGGCGAAGATGTTGACCCGGCCCCTTATACGGTGTCGGAGAAGACCAAGAAGGCCAAGGGAACCCGAAAGAGTTCCCGACGCCAGGCATCGTCGGACTCACCGTCCGATGACTCTGCGGCGCACTCTTCCCCCGAAGACGAGGAAGAAGAAGAAGAAGATGCTCCCCCACCGACTGGGGGAGACAGGAAAAGGAAGGCCGCCCCAACCGGGGAGGCCGGAGGGTCCAAGAAGGGAAGGACTCTCCTTCCGGACAGTTCCACCGCCGCCGACGAAGGCGAAGGCGAGTGGTTGCCCAGGGCCAAGCCCCCGGGGAGATCATAAGTGTTCGGATACCAGAGTAACTCATGGAATTCCTTTGTCACACTGTTTTCCCTAATCGACGAACATGATTATGCAAGCCGCCACGAGCCAATATCGAGGTATCATCGGACGGCTCCTTGGGCTTGTCGGACATGGATAGCGATCCAGTCCCGACCGCCACCTCCCCTCATCCCGCCGACAACGCCGAGGTGTTGTCTCAAGAGGCACCGGATCAAGGGGAGATAGTCCCGGAGGCGCCTCAAGGCGACCTTCCGGACTCCGGGAGCCAAGGGGACAGGGCCCCCGAGAGCTCCGAGTTCGGCCCTCAGCCGAACACCGCGTCGGACCCTCCAGCGGTTCCGGGCTCGGGCAGGCAGGCTCCTTCAAAGAGGGGCAAGACGCATGTGCCGGTGACCTCTGTCCATCCAGAGGCACCAGACAATCTGCTGGAAGCGCTTCGCAGCGCTTCCATCGACGAGGAGCATCGCACTATCATGAGTGCAGTGATCCAGAAGGTTCAGTCCGCCAAGAGCGGATTGACTGAAGCCTGTGCCAGCCTTCTAACAGGCTTTGAGGTAAGTGTTTTAAAATGTAGTAGAAATATTACCGCATAGACAGTAGCCCCTGATGCTTTGTTCGGTGTTCACAAACAAAAGCCAAACAGAGGATCAAATAATATCGCAGGAGTCTAATATAAGTATGTCAATATGCGTATGCAGGCTTCACTGCTGGCATCCGCCGCACTGACTGCGGAGGCCGCCGTCCAGGAAAGAGCTCAGCCTTGCCAAGAGGCAGCTCGAGGAGAACAGGGGTAAGTAATACCCTGTCTATAGATATGTGTATATAAAAGAGGACACGATTGCAAAATGACAGGATCATCGTATGTTTGCCAGGGGCCACGACCGAGGTGGCGACCCTGAAGCAAGTGCTAACCAAGGCCGAAGATAAAAGCGGCCAAGGAGCGCACCGAGCGGGAAAAACAAGAGGCTCGTGTGGGCGAGCTGCAGCAAGAGCTCCAGGCTCTCGTGACAAAGCACTAGGCGTTGGAGCTTGACTCGAAGACGCGAGAGTCTGAACTTGCCGTGGCCTTGAGAGCGCAAAGAGTGCCAAGGCCGAGGCCCAGAAGGCCCTCCAGGAGATCGCCGCAATGAAGAAGATAGCGGCGGGTAAGGCATTCTATATGCAGAGCAAGCATGTAAAAGTAAATTACTGATGACTTACCCGAATTCTGAGCTCTCCAGGAGCATTCGCAGATTTGCCCCGCAGCGTGTCGGATGCCGCGCAGTTTTACCAGGCTGAGGAGGGAAGCTCAACGGAGAAGCTGTTCTGGTCTCAGTATACTGGGACCGAGCACCCAATGCCTCTGAGCGACCAGCTAAAGCAACTGGTCGAGCTGCACAAGGCGACCGAACAGGCCATGAAGGGCCTTATAGTCCGGCTGTGGCCTGGCGACGTCCTTCTGAACAGCTACTTCGGCCTGGTGAGGCGGCTTGTGGATGCCTGCCCATAGCTGGAGGTCATCAAGCGGTCCGTCTGCATTGAAGGTGCACGCCGGGCTTTCGCCCGTGTGAAGGTGCAGTGGGCCAAGCTAGACGCTGTGAAGCTGATCAAGGAAGGGCCGCCGCAGGGCAAGGAGCATCGTACCCCCGAAATTTATTATGAGGGTGTCCTGAAGGGTGCCCATCTTGTAGCGGACGAATGTTCAAAGGATGTAATATTTGAGTAAACTTGCGCGTGTGATCTCCTGTATGATGAAAAGTTGTTTCATATGCGCTATGCAACGCTTGTGTGAATTTAAAATATTACCTTCTGTTTGGCCGTTTATCCAATCTGAGAGATGGCTAGTCCTCGGCTTCTGCCCCCATGCCACGAGTGCTGGGGTGTTCGGGATAAACTTGAGCACTCTTGTTCCCATATTTGGGTCCTTCGAGGGAGGTGCTCAGCACAACGAACAAGGCAACCGGACTAATAATGCTTTATCACTCTCACTTAGCCATAGAATTCTATAATTTTAAATTTTGGCGAAGCCCCTGGTATTCGGAAGGCCGAATTCGGGGCGCGATACACGCTTGTAAGCCGGACAGGGCCGGCCCCTCGCCCTAAGCGGCATAAGTCTTTAGGGACTCGAAAAACCTTGTCGAACAGCGACCAGTCTCTCGCCTTATCATGACAGACAGTTTTAGCTTTCTCTACTGAGGTGCTAAGCCCGGCAGAACCGGGGCACAATTGCAGTAGTTCTCCTAGCGCTACCTTAGCCCATAGAGCGGAACGTAAGGTACCAAAACATAGGAGCCGGGCAAACCCAACATTTGACCGAAGACATGATTCGGAGCTGATGCATATAATGCTATAAGTTCGGGGTGCCGCACTTGTGAAAGTGTTCGGACTTTTCACACCATATTGTGGGGTACGTAAGCCCCTGGTGTATTGGCCGTACCAGAGTGTACGATTGCAAGGCATCATTAATGAACACACACACACACACATATATATATATAAAATAAGAATGCAATAATAGTCATAATGTCATGCATTGTTTATTAAAAAATTGTGTTAAAGCAGAGTGATACAGATAGTGCGATAAGCAAAGAGTAGGACTATGTCCCTTCCAAGGGCAAGCTGAGGAATGATATTAAATTGAATATTTCACTCATTACTGTAATCAACCTTGGAATTCCGTGATATGACGTAGTTGTCTGCCTCCTTGGTTGCTGCATCATGTGTTTGGCAATAGTGCTGCCGGACCGTGTTTCCAGAGATTAAGGTCCTGAAAGAAAAAAGAAAAATAACCAAACGGGAAGCCCCTAGTGCGGTTTAGGCTGCGTTTTGGGGCGTGCCGCAGTTGTGCCCCCTCCCCACCTGTGCCCATGGTATTTTTAATGCGTAATTATGTACGCGCGGCATGAATTTCGCCGTTGGGCTGGGATTGGGGTGGCCGCCGTATTGCTACGCGAGATCGCGCCAGGCGGTATATTTGCCGATTGCCCCGAGCGCTCTTGAAGATGTCCGGGCTTTGAAGCGCCGAACTGGTTGATTGCCTTGAGAGGCTGGTTTGCGCTTCTGCTGCGAGGGCCGCGGTGTGCTCCTCTGTTCGGAGAGAGCGCTCTGTGTTTCCATTAACTGTAATAACTCTGCAAGGTCCTGGCATCTTGAGCTTGAGGTATGCATAATGTGGTACCGCATTGAATCTAGCGAATGCGGTTCGCCCGAGCAGCGCGTGATAACCACTGCGGAATGTGACTATATCGAAGATTAACTCTTCGCTTCAGAAATTATCCGGGGATCCGAAGACCACTTCCAGTGTAACTGAGCCTGTGCAATGGGCCTCCACACCTGGAATGACGCCCTTCAAGGTCGTTTTTGTGGGTTTGATCCTTGAGGGGTCTATACCCATTTTGCGCACTGTGTCCTGATAAAGCAGGTTCAGGCTGCTGCCGCCATCCATAAGGACTCGAGTGAGGTGAAATCCGTCAATGATTGGGTCTAGGACTAGTGCGGCGAATCCACCATGACAGATACTAGTGGGGTGGTCCCTGCGATCAAAGGTGATCGGGCAAGAGGACCAAGGGTTGAACTTTGGGGCGACTGGCTCCAACGCATATACGTCCCTGAGCGCACGCTTCCGCTCCCTCTTGGGATGTGGGTCGTGTATATCATGTTCACCGTCCGCACTTGCGGGGGAAACCTCTTCTGCCCTCTGGTGTGCGGCTGCCGGGGCTCCTCATCATCATCGCTATGCGGCCCCTTGTCCTTGTTTTCGGCAATTAACTTGCCGGCCTTCTTGAACACCCAACAATCCCTGTTGGTGTGATTGGCTGGCTTGTCTGGGGTGCCGTTTATTTGACACGAGCGATCGAGTATACGGTCCAAGCTGGACGGACCCGGCGTACTTTGTTTGAATGGCTTTTTCCGCTGACCGGGTTTAGAGCCTTTGAATCCGGCATTGACTGTCGTATCCTCAGTATTTTCGCTGTTAATGTGGCCTTATGTTTGTTGCGACGTGACCTGCTATTGCCGTCCTTGGTATCTGAGGTACCATGGTTCTTTGATATGTTATTACTGCGAGCCAGCCAGCTGTCATCTCCCGCACAAAAGCGGGTCATGAGCGTCATGAGAGCTGCCATAGATTTCGGCTTTTCCTGACCAAGGTGCCGGGCTAGCCACTCGTCTCGGATGTTGTGTTTGAAAGCCGCTAAGGCCTCCACATCCGGATAGTCGGCGATTTGATTTTTCTTTGTAAGGAACCGAGTCCAGAATTGCCTAGCCGACTCTTCTGGCTGCTGAATTATGTGGCTCAAGTCATCGGCGTCTGGTGGTCGCACATAAGTGCCCTGAAAGTTGTCGAGGAATGCGGCTTCCAGATCTTCCCAACAGCTAATGGAGTCCGTTGACAAGCTTTTAAGACAATGCCGCGCTGGTCCTTTGAGCTTTAGTGGGAGGTATTTGATAGCGTGTAAGTCATCACCGCGGGCCATGTGGATGTGGAGGAGGAAATCCTCAATCCATACTGCGGGATCTGTTGTGCTGTCGTATGATTCAATATTTACAGGTTTAAAACCTTCTGGGAATTGATGTTCCATTACTTCGTCTGTGAAGCATAAGGGGTGTGCGGCGCCTCTGTATTGGGCTATATCGCGACGCAGCTCGAATGGGTCTTGCCCGCTGTGTTCGGCCTGGCCAGATTTGCTTTTACTGTATCCGGCGTGACGTTTATCGTCTCGCGGAGTGGTGCGCCATCGTGATCCGTAGATTGATCTTGCATGCTTTGCTTTGTCCTCCAATATGTCTCGCAGGTCTGGCATATCTCCCCATGCCTTTTTATTCGAATGGCGTCGGGGTGGAGGCTGAGCTTTTGGCTGGAATGCCTCTCTATCGCGGCCGCGAGGTGGCCAATCAGCCGTATCATATGCTTCTTCATCTAGTCGAGGTAGTAACCTGCACTTTGGGTAATTCTTGGAGGGGCGCTCGAGTTTATATTGCTCGGCCGCGAGGACTTCAGTCCATCTGTCAGCTAGCAGATCTTGATCAGTTTGAAGCTGCAGCTGCTTTTTCTTCAGGCTATTTGACGTGGCCATAAGCCGGCGCTTGAAGCGCTCTTGTTCGATGGGATCTTCTGGGACGGCGAATTCATCGTCACCGAGGCTTTCCTCATCTTCGGAGGGGGGGATGTAATTGTCATCCTCCTCCTCTCCGTCTGCCGCTCTCTCAGGAGAGCTGGCTCCTTCATCCTCCTACTATAAATCTTGCTGGAGGGGATTGTTGTTGTCTTCGGCACTATCCGGAGTGTTATTATCTCCTGTGCCGGTATCACCAATTTTGCTTTGGCGGGACTTAGAGCGGCGCCGCTGACGTCGGCGCTTGGGTTGCTTCTTGGAGGGGTCATCCTCCGCTATCTCATCGCCATTGCCTTCGTTGGGTGTATCCACCATGTATATGCCATATGACGAGGTGGCTTTACAGTGCCCTATGGGCGCTGGTTCATGTTCGTCTCCTACATCATCGTCCATACTGTCGATGTCTTTGGAGTCGAAGTCGAACATGTCGGTTAAATCATTGACAGTGGCTACAAAGTGGGTGGTGGGTGGGCGTCGAATTTCTTCGTCGTCTGCATCCCAATCCTGTTGGCCATAGTCCGGCCAGGGCTCTCCTGACAAAGAGAGAGACCTTAGTGAATTCACAATGTCGCCGAAGGGCGAGTGCTGAAAGATATCCGCGGCGGTGAATTCCATGATCGGCGCCCAATCGGATTCGATTGGCAGGGGCGCGGATGGTTTGGAGTATGGAAAAGAGTTTGGCACCTTGGAGTCACGGGCTGTGCAGAGGATTATGCTGGTGTTTGACTCGATCGCCATTGAGACTGCAGCCCCTGAGGCGGTGTCTAACCACCCGTCCTCGATTGGCGCAGTTGGCTCCGAGCTAAGGGTCAGAGCTGATGCGGGCGCGGCCTCTGGGGTACTGTTCGGCGGCAGAGCTAGGTCATACCCATCGCGACAGTGCGGTGCGCCCGGCTGTGGCTCGAATCTGTCGAAGATCAATTCTCCACGGATGTCGGCCGTGTAGTTCAAACTTCCAAATCTGACCTGACGGCCAGGGGCGTAGCTTTCAATCTTCTCCAGAAGGCCAAGCGAATTAGCCCGCAGTGCAAAGCCGTCGAATATGAAGATCTGTCCGGGGAGAAAAGTCTCACCCTAGACCGCATCGCTATCGATGGTAGGTGGAGCCATCAAGCCTAACGGCGACGACACAGAGGAACTCTCAATGAAAGCACCAATGTCGGTGTCAAAACCGGCGGATCTCGGGTAGGGGGCCCCGAACTGTGCGTCTAGGCTGGGTGGTAACATGAGGCAGGGGACACGATGTTTTACCCAGGTTCGGGCCCTCTTGATGGAGGTAAAACCCTACGTCCTGCTTGATTAATATTGATGATATGGGTAGTACAAGAGTAGATCTACTACGATATCAGAGAGGCTAAACCCTAGAAGCTAGCCTATGGTATGATTGTATGTTGTGATTGTTGTCCTACGGACTAAAACCCTTCGGTTTATATAGACACCGGAGAGGGTTAGGGTTACACAAGGTCGGTTACAAAGGAGGAGATATCCATATCCGTATTTCCTAGCTTGCCATCCGCACCAAGTAGAGTCCCATCCAGGCACGAGACGAAGTCTTCAACCTTGTATCTTCATAGTCTAACAGTCCGGCCAATGGAGATAGTCCGGCTGTCCGGAGACCCCCTAATCCAGGACTCCCTCAATCAGCGTTACGCAAATATGCGTTAAATACTACCTTAATTCCCGCTCGATCCATAAAGTTCTCAGAAGGCCATTCACAAGGACGCACTGGGGCGTCTCTTGGTGGCTCATCATCAGCATCACGCATTGCAAGCCTGGGTCCTTGCTTCCTTGAAGAACCACCCTAGAACATTTTCCTAAGCATATTTCTTCCTCTGAAAAATTCTGAAATTTTTTAGTAACTTCAAAATAAAAGTGAACCAAACTCAATAATATTGATAGCAACTACTCATACAAGTGCCTAGAGCCTATATCATGCATCAAAACTACTTTTAACCATATAAATTTGACATGCAAGCTCAAGAACATGGTCACCTAGGCAGCAAAAAATTGCAACGAATAAAGCACTAGAACAAAAACTAATTGGACCAATGGAGGAGTCACATACCAAGGAACAATCTCCCCAAGCAGTTTTGTGAGAGGTGCTTTGAGCAAGGAGATCGAAAATGGCAGCAAAACGAGCTTGGACTCGGGTATGAACTGGATATTCATGTTTGGGGGAGGAAGGAGTGTGTGGGTGAAAGGATAAGTGGAGGAGGGCCACCATGGTCCAACGAGGCAGGGGGCGCACCCTCCACCCTCGTGGGCAGGTGGTTGACCCCCCTACTGTGTTCTCAGTGCCAAAATATTCTAAATATTCCGGTAAAAATCATATTTAAATTTCAGGGCATTTGGAGAACTTTTATTTTCGGGGTATTTTTATATTGCATGGATAATCAGATAACAGACAGAAAAATAATATTTTTATTTTATTTAATATAAATAACAGAAAGTAAAAGGAGGGTACAGAAGGTTGTGCCTTCTAGTTTCATCCATATCATGATCATCAAAAGGAATCCACTAACAAGGTTGATCAGGTCTTGTTAACAAACTCATTCTGAATAACATGGAACCAGAGAAATTTCGAATAACACTATGTTACCTCAACGGGGATATGAACATCCCCAATAATAAGAATATCATATTTCTTCTTGACAGTAGGAAGAGGAAATTCAAAGCCTCCAAATATAATCGATGGAATTTTTCCAATAGAGTTGATACTATGAACTTGAGGTTGTTTCCTCGGAAAGTGTACCATATGGTCATTAGCATTAACATGAAAAGTGACATTGCCTTTAGTGCAATCAATAACAGCCTCTGCAGTATTCAAAAAGGTTCTTCCAAGAATAAGACATACTATCGTCCTCGGGAATATCAAGAATAACAAAGTCCGTTAAAATAGTAACGTTTGCAACTACAACAGGCACATCCTCACAAATACCGACAGGTATAGCAGTTGATTTATCAGCCATTTGCAAAGATATTTCAGTAGGTTTCAACTTATTCAAATCAAGTCTACGATATAAAGAGAGAGGCATAACACTAACACCGGCTCCAAGATCACATAAAGCAGTTTTAACATAGTTTCTTTTATTAGAGCATGGTATAGTAGGTACTCCTGGATATCCAAGTTTCTTTGGTATTCCACCCTTAAAAGTATAATTAGCAAGCATGGTGGAAATTTCAGCTTCCGGTATCTTTCTTTTATTTGTAACAATATCTTTCATATACTTAGCATAAGGATTCATTTTGAGCATATCAGTTAATCGCATACGCAAAAAGATAGGTCTAATCATTTCAGCAAAGCGCTCAAAATCCTCATCGTCCTTTTTCTTGGATGGTTTGGGAGGAAATGGCATGGGTTTCTGAACCCATGGTTCTCTTTCTTTACCGTGTTTCCTAGCAACAAAGTATTTCTTATCATAATGTTGATTCTTTGATTGTGGGTTATCAAGATCAACAGCAGGTTCAATTTCTATATCATTATCATTACTAGGTTGAGCATCATCATGAACATTATCATTAACATTATTACTGGTTTCAGGTTCATTACCAGATTATGTTTCAGCATCAGAGATAGAAATATCATTTGGATTCTCAGGTGTTTCAGTAATAGGTTCACTAGAAGCATGCAAAGTCCTATCATTTTTCTTTTTCTTCCTTTTAGAAGGACTAGGTGCATCTATATTATTTCTCTGAGAATCTTGCTCAATTCTCTTAGGGTGGCCTTCAGGATACAAAGGTTCCTGAGTCATTTTACCACCTCTAGTCATAACTCTAACAACATTATCATTATTCTTACTATTTAATTCATTGAGCAAATCATTTTGAGCTTTAAGTACTTGTTCTACTTGAGTGGTAACCATAGAAGCATGTTTACTAATAAGTTTAAGTTCACCTTTGACATTAGCCATATAATCACCCAAGTGTTCAAGCATATTTGAATTGTATTTCAATTGTCTACCAAAATAAGCATTAAAGTCTTCTTGCTTAGCCATAAATTTATCAAACTCATCTAAGCATGGGCTAGCAAACTTAGTAAATGGGATTTCAGCTTTATCATATATAGAGAGAGAATTTACCTTTACTACTTGTGTCGGGTTATCAAGACCATGAGTTTCTTCAATAGGTAAAGGATTAAGATCATATGTTTCTTCAACAGGCGGTAAATTAAGACCATGTATTTCTTCAATAGGAGGTAAATTCTTAACATCTTCAGCTTTAATACCTTTTTCTTTCATAGATTTCTTTGCCTCTTGCATATCTTCACAACTAAGATATAGAATACCCCTCTTCTTCGAAGTTGGTTTAGGAATAGGCTCGGCAATTGGCTCCGGAGGTGTCCAATTATTTTCATTTGTCAACATATTATTCAATAGAATTTCAGCTTCATCCGGTGTTCTTTCCCTGAAAACAGAACCAGCACAACTATCCAGGTAATCTCTGGAGGCATCGGTTAGTCCATTATAAAAGATATCAAGTATTTCATTTTTCTTAAGAGGATTATCAGGCAAAGCATTAAGTAATTGGAGAAGCCTCCCCCAAGCTTGTGGGAGACTCTCTTCTTCAATTTGCACAAAATTACATATATCCCTTAAAGCAGCTTGTTTCTTATGAGCAGGGAAATATTTAGTAGAGAAGTAATAAATCATATCCTGGGGACTACGCACACAACCAGGATCAAGAGAATTAAACCATATCTTAACATCACCCTTTAATGAGAACAGAAATATTTTAAGGATATAAAAGTAGCAAGTTCTCTCATCATTAGTGAACAGGGTAGCTATATCATTTAATTTAGTAAGATGTGCCACAACAATTTCAGATTCATAGCCATGAAAAAGATCAGATTCAACCAAAGTAATTATATCAGGATCAACAGAGAATCATAATCCTTATCGGTAACACGGATAGGTGAAGTAGCAAAAGCAGGGTCAAGTTTCATCCTAGCATTTAGAGATTGCTTATTCCATTTAGCTAATAACCTCTTAAGTTCGTATCTATCTTTGCAAGCTAAAATAGCTAAAGAAACTTCTTTATCAAAAACATAACCCTCAGGAATAACAGGAAAGTCTTCATCATCAATTTCATCAGTATTATCAGATTCAATATTTTCAATCTCTCTAGCCCTAGCAAGTTGTTCGTCAAGAAATTCACCAAGTGGCACAGTAGTATCAAGCATAGAAGTAGTTTCATCATAAGTATCATGCATAGCAGAAGTGGCATCATCAATAACATGCGACATATCAGAACGAATAGTAGAAGCAGGTTTAGGTGTCACAAGCTTACTCAAAACAGAAGGTGAATCAAGTGCAGAGCTAGATGGCAGTTCCTTACCTCCCCTCGTAGTTTAGGGATAAATCTTGGTTCTTGAATCTTTCAAGTTCTTCATAATGATAAGCAGATATAAATCCCAAGTGACTCAAAGAATAGAGCTATGCTCCCCGGCAACAGCGCCAGAAAATGGTCTTGATAACCCACAAGTATAGGGGATCGCAACAGTTTTCGAGGGTAGAGTATTCAACCCAAATTTATTGATTCGACACAAGGGGAGCCAAAGAATATTCTCAAGTATTAGCAGATGAGTTGTCAATTCAACCACACCTGGAAACTTAGTATCTGCAGCAAAGTATTTAGTAGCAAAGTAATATGATAGTAGTGGTAACGGTAGCAAAAGGTAACGGTAGTAAAAGTAATGTTTTTGGTATTTTGTAGTGATGATAGCAATAGCAATGGAAAAGTTAATAAGCGAGGAACAATATATGGAAAGCTCGTAGGCAATGGATCGGTGATGGAGAATTATGCCGGATGCGGTTCATCTTGTAACAGTCATAACCTAGGGTGACACAGAACTAGCTCCAGTTCATCAATGTAATGTAGGCATGTATTCTGAATATAGTCATACGTGCTTATGGAAAAGAACTTGCATGACATCTTTTGTCCTACCCTCCCGTGGCAGCGGGGTCCTTACGAAAACTAAGGGATATTAAGGCCTCCTTTTAATATAGTACCGAAACAAAGCATTAACACATAGTGAATACATGAACTCCTCAAACTACGGTCATCACCGGTAAGTATCCCGATTATTGTCACTTCGGGGTTAACGGATCATAACACATAATAGGTGACTATAGACTTGCAAGATAGGATCAAGAACTCTCATATATTGATGAAAACATAATAGGTTCAGATCTGAAATCATGGCACTCGGGCCCTAGTGACAAGCATTAAGCATAGCAAAGTCATAGCAACATCAATCTCAGAACATAGTGGATACTAGGGATCAAACCCTAACAAAACTAGCTCTATTACATGATAAATCTCATCCAACCCATCACCGTCCAACAAGCCTATGATGGAATTACTCACGCACGGCGGTGAGCATCATGAAATTGGTGATGGAGGATGGTTGATGATGACGATGGCGGCGGATTGCCCTCTCCGGAGCCCCGAACGGACTCCAGATCAGCCCTCCCGAGAGGTTTTAGGGCTTGGTGGCGGCTCTGTATCGTAAAACGCGATGAATTCTTCTCTCTTATTTTTTCTCCCCGAAACACAATATATAGAGTTGGAGTTGGAGTCGGAGGAGCTCCAAGGGGCCCACGAGGTAGGGGGCGCGCCCTAGGGGGGCAGGCGTGCCCCCACCCTCGTGGCCAGGTGGTGGGCCCCTGGCATTCATCTTTTGCACGTATTTTTTATATTTTCCAAAAATTTGCTCCGTGAAGTTTCAGGTCATTCCGAGAACTTTTGTTTCTGCAAATAAATAACACCATGGTAATTCTGCTGAAAACAGCGTCAGTCCAGGTTAGTTCCTTTCAAAACATGCAAGTTAGAGTACAAAATAAGGGCAAAAGTGTTTGGAAAAGTAGATACGACAGAGACGTATCAGGCGGCGCCGGAGATGCCGGTTCTGGGCGGTGTGGTGGCGGAGCTCTCCGGAGACGGCGGTGGAGGCGGACGGTGACGGAGGCGCGGAGGCGGCTGATGTCTACTACACAACCTTCTTCTTGTAGACGTTGTTGGGCCTCCAAGTGCAGAGGTTTGTAGGACAGTAGCAATTTTCCCTCAAGTGGATGACCTAAGGTTTATCAATCCGTAGGAGGCGTATGATGAAGATGGTCTCTCTCAAGCAACCCTGCAACCAAATAACAAAGAGTCTCTTGTGTTCCCAACACATCCAATACAATGGTAAATTGTATAGGTGCACTAGTTCGGCGAAGAGATGGTGATACAAGTGGTATATAGATAGTAGATAATAGTTTTGTAATCTGAAAATATAAAAACAGCAAGGTAACTAATGGTAAAAGTGAGCATAAACGGTATTGCAATGATAGGAAACAAGGCCCAGGGTTCATACTTTCACTAGTGCAAATACTCTCAACAATAATATCGTAATTGGATCACATAACTATCCCTCAACATGCAACAAAGAGTCACTCCAAGGTCACTAATAGCGGAGAACGAACGAAGAGATTATGGTAGGGTACGAAACCACCTCAAAGTTATTCTTCCCAATCAATCTGTTGGGCTATTCCTATAAGTGTCACAAACAGCCCTAGAGTTCGTACTAGAATAACACCTTAAGACACAAATCAACCAAAACCCTAATGTCACCTAGATACTCCAATGTCACCTCAAGTATCTGTGGGTATGATTATACGATATGCGTCACACAATCTTAGATTCATCTATTCAACCAACACATAGAACCTCAAAGAGTGCCCCAAAGTTTCTACCGAAGAATCACGACGAAAACGTGTGCCAACCCCTATGCATAGGTTCATGGGCGGAACCCGCAAGTTGATCACCAAAACATACATCAAGTGAATCATGTGATATCCCATTGTCACCATAGATACGCATGGCAAGACATACATCAAGTGTTCTCAAATCTTTAAAGACTCAATCCGATAAGATAACTTCAAAGGGAAAACTCAATCCATTACAAGAGAGTAGATGGGGGAAGAAACATCATAGGATCCAAATATAATAGCAAAGCTCGTGATACATCAAGATCGTATCACCTCAAGAACATGAGAGAGAGAGAGATCAAACACATAGCTACTGGTACATACCCTCAGCCCCGAGGGAGAACTACTCCCTCCTTGACATGGAGAGCGCCGGGATGATGAAGATAGCCACCGGAGAGGGATGCCCCCTCCGGCAGGGTGCCGGAATGGGTCTAGATTGGTTTTCGGTGGCTACGGAGGCTTCTAGCGATGGAACTCCCGATCTATTGTGCTCCCCGATCGTTTTAGGGTATATGGAGATATATAGGCGGAAGAAGTACGTCAGGGGAGCCACGAGGGGCCCATGAGGGTGGAGGGCGCGCCCCCTGCCTCGTGGCTTCCTTGTTGCTTCCCTTACGTGGACTCCAAGTCTCCAGGGTTGCTTTCCTTCCAAAAGTAAGTTCCGTGAAGTTTCAGGTCAATTGGACTCCTTTTGATTTTCCTTTTCTGTGATACTCTAAAACAAGGAAAAAACAGAAACTGGCACTGGGCTCTAGGTTAATAGGTTAGTCCCAAAAATCATATAAAATAGCATATAAATGCATATAAAACACCCAAGGTTGATAATATGATAGCATGGAACAATCAAAAATTATAGATACGTTCGAGATGTATCAGCATCCCCAAGCTTAATTCCTACTCGTCCTCGAGTAGGTAAATGATAAAAACAGAATTTTTGATGTGGAATTC